>NW_023995552.1:0-92500 GCF_015586225.1 Lucilia sericata | reverse complement strand
ATTTCCCTTTTTGTAGAAAAGTTTCAGGGAAAATCTCTTTGTATAGAAAAGTTCCGGGAAATTTGTCTTTTTGTAGAAAATTTTCGGGAATCTTCTCTTTTTATAAAAAATTTCTCTTTTTTATAGAAACTTTTTGAAAATTTCTCTTTTTATACAAAATTTTCGGGAAATTTCCCTTTTAGTAGAAAAGTTTCGGGAAGTTTCTCTTTTTATAGAAAAGTTTCGGGAAATTTCTCTTTTTGTCAAAAAGTTTCGGAAAATTTATCTTTTTATAGAAAAATTTCGGAAAATTTCTCTTTTTTTATTGAAAAGTTGCTGGAAATTTCTCTGTTTTATAGTTAAGCTTCGGGAATTTTCTCTTCTTTATAGAAAATTTTCAAAAATTTCTCTTTTTTGTAGAAAATTTTTATGGAATTTTTCTTTTTGTAGAAAAGTTTCGAAAAATTTCTTTTTTTTTTTTTTTTTGTAGAAAAGTTTTGGGAAATTTCTCTTTTTTTACAATAGTTTCGGAAAATTTCTCTTTATCCGAAAATTTTTCTTTTTTATAGAAAATTTTCGTAAAATTTATCTTTTTATAGAAAAATTTCGGGAAATTTCACTTCTTGTAGAATAGTTTCGGGAAAATTTTCTTTTTATTGAAAATTATCGACAATGTTATAGAAAGTGTTCGAAATTCACTCTTTTTTCGAGAAAAATTTCGAACATTTCTCTTTTTATAGAAAATTTTTGAATTCTCTCCTTTATGAAAGAAAATTTTCGCAAATATCTCTTTTTATAGAATATTTTTGCAAAATTTCTCTTTTTATAGAAAATTATCGAAAATTTAAAATTTCTCTTTTTATAAAAAAATTTTCAAAATTCGCTTTTTTAAAGAAATGTTTCAAATTCATAGTTTTTTTAGTTCTTATATTTTCCTAAATCTAAACTAATCTAAATTTCCCTTTCTCCCATTTCCAGATGATGCAACATGCCTGGCAAAATTACAAACTCTATGCCTGGGGCAAAAACGAACTGAGACCGCTGTCACAACGAGCCCATAGTAGTAGTATTTTCGGCTCCATGGATCTAGGAGCCACAATAATTGATGGCCTTGACACTCTCTACCTAATGGGTTTGGAGAAAGAATACAAAGAAGGCAGAGATTGGATTGAACGTAAATTCACCTTAGACAATGTTAGTGCCGATTTATCGGTATTTGAAACGAATATACGTTTCATTGGTGGTCTCCTAACAATGTATGCCTTTACGGGTGATAATCTTTATAAGGAGAGAGCCCAACATGTAGCAGATAAACTATTACCTGCCTTCCAGACACCAACTGGTATACCATATGGTTTGGTAAATCCTAAAACTGGTTTGAGTAAAAATTACGGTTGGGCTTCCGGTGCAAGTTCTATACTTTCTGAATTTGGTACTCTACATTTAGAATTTAGTTATTTAAGTGATATTACCGGTAATCCTTTATACAAGGAGAGAGTACAAACCATTAGACAAATATTGAAAGAGATCGAAAAACCCAAAGGTTTATATCCCAATTTTCTGAATCCTAAAACTGGTAAATGGGGTCAATGTAAGTTGTTAAATGATATATATATATATATTTTTTTAACTTAAATAATCTATAATTTCTCATTTAGTACACATGTCATTGGGTGCTTTGGGAGATAGTTTCTATGAATATTTGCTTAAAGCCTGGCTTCAGTCCGGTCAAACCGATGAAGAAGCCCGACAAATGTTTGATGAAGCCATGGTTGCCATTATTGATAAAATGGTACGCACTAGTCCTAATGGTTTGACTTATGTTTCCGATTTGAAATTCGATCGTTTGGAACATAAAATGGATCATTTAGCTTGTTTTTCAGGTGAGTAATTGAAATATGGGGTTTAGTTTTAAAAATTTAGCTTCTTGTTTGTGTTACAGGTGGTCTCTTTGCTTTGGGCGCTAACACCAGACAAAATGAACACACTGAAAAGTTTATGAATATTGGCAAGGGCATCACGAATACTTGCCACGAAAGTTATATACGATCAACTACACGTTTAGGACCAGAAGCATTCCGGTAAGTTGATAATGTACTAGAAAAGAAATCTCTTTTTATTCAAATTTTTTGGACAATTTCGGAAAATTTTCTCTTTTTATAGAAAATTTTCTCTTTTTATAGAAAATTTCTCTTTTTATAGAAAATTTTCTCTTTTTATAGAAAATTTCTCTTTTTATAGAAAATTTTGCGGAAAATTTCTCTTTTTAAAGAAAATTTTGCGAAAATTTCTCTATTTATAGAAAATTTTGCGTAAAATTTCTCTTTTTATAGAAAATTTAGCGGAAAATTTCTCTTTTTATAGAGAATTTTCGGAAATTTTCTCTTTTTATAGAGATTTTTCGGAAAATTTCTCTTTTTATAGAAAATTTTCGGAAAATTTCTCTTTTTATAGAGAATTTTCGGAAAATTTCTCTTTTTATAGAGAATTTTCAGAAAATTTCTCTTTTTATAGAGAATTTTCGCAAATTTCTCTTTTTATAGAGAGTTTTCGCAAATTTCTCTTTTTATAGAGAGTTTTCGCAAATTTCCCTTTATAGAGAATTTTCGCAAGTTTCTCTTTATAGAGAATTTTTGCAAATTAAATTATATAAAGAATTTTTACAAATTTCTCTTCTATAAAGAATTTTAGCAAATTTCTCTTTTATAGAGAATTTTCTCAAATTTCTCTTTTATAGAGAATTTTCGCAAATTTCTCTTTTATAGAGAATTTTAGGGAAAGTTATTGTTTTATAAAAAATTTTCGGATAAATATTCTGTTTATAAAAATGTTTCTCTTCTCTTTTGTCTCAAAATATCTCAAAATTTCTCTCAATTTCTTGTCAAAATTTCTCTTTTTATAAAACATTTTCGCAAGGGAAATTTTGCAAAATCGAACATTTTCTCAAAATTTCTCTTAATATCTTCTAAAAATTTGCGAAATATATTCTCTTTTATAGAAATTTTCGAACTTTATTTTTTTAAATTCAAACTTATTCTCTCTATTAAAAAAGTGAGAAGTTCTCTCTCTCTCTTTTCGCCTTGTCTCATTTATAAGTTCTCTTTAAAAGAGGAACATTTCTCTTTCTATAAAAAATTTTCAGAAATTTTTTTTGTAGAACATTTTCGGAAAATCTCTCTTTTTATAGAAAATTCTCGGAAATTCCCTCATTTTACCGAAAATTTTCAGAAACTCTTTTTATAGAAAATTTTTGGAAAATTCTCAGGAAATCTCTTTAATAGTTTAAAATTCCATTTTAATTTGATCTCTTCTTTCTTCCTATAGCTTTAGTGAAGCCGCCGAGGCTCGTGCCTTGAAATCGAATGAAAAATACTACATATTAAGACCCGAAACTGTGGAAAGTTACTTTGTGCTCTGGCGTTTGACACACGATCAAAAGTATCGTGAATGGGGCTGGGATGCTGTACAAGCATTAGAGCAACATTGTCGCACACCTCACGGTTATTCGGGCATTAAGAATGTCTATCAAGAAGTACCACAAAAAGATGATGTACAACAAAGTTTCTTTTTAGCTGAAACCCTTAAGGTAAGTGGAATTTGGATTTTTCTTTAGATATTTTCTGATATTAAAAATAAAATCGAAACTCTTTAGTATTTGTATCTGTTATTCTCTGATGATTCACTGATACCCTTGGATGAATGGGTATTTAATACTGAGGCTCATCCTTTGCCCATTAAAGGGGCAAATATTTACTATCGCCAGGCGACGTCAACATCAGCAGCAGCTACTAATGCCTCCTAAAATTAAAAGGCTAAATTGTTGTACGCATTAAATCTAACTCAGCTGCTAGTTTTATATATTTTAAGTTTTTCCATTATCGGGCACTAAGTGTGCTCTAATCTCAACAACATAAAACAAATTTTGCTTTTGAAATTTTGACTATTGAATACATGGTATAAGGACATGTATCAACATTTTCTTTTCCTTTTTTTCATTTATTTCTTTTTCGTTTGACCTTTTCCCCTCTTTAGCAAATTTGGTTTTCCCCTTTTTGAGTTTTTGTCACTAAACCAAAAATTATTTTTAATTTTCTTAAAAAAAACAACTTTTTTAAGTTTGCTTTGAATCTTTTATATGTCTCTCTCTCTCTTGCTTACTCTCCAGTTAGACAACATTTCAAATATAAAATATATATTTTTTTATTTTTCTCTTTTTCATTTAAAAAATAATGATAATTCGCACATTTGTAGCAACAAGTACTAAATATTTTAATTAATCTAATCACCTCTGTAGAACTGTGTTAAAGAAAACAAAAACAAAAAAAAGAATATTTCTATTGTGAGCAATTCTTCACTAGCACTTATGTAGTTTTTTTTTAATAATTTTCTTTTAATTAATTTTTTTGTAGCATAATTTTTTTTATATAGTTTATTATTATTTAGGTTTTGTTTTAATTTACCTTTTTTGTTCGTAATTTATTGTATATTTTTAGAACAAAAAATATATATAAATATTGTAATTATTTTACGTAAATAATTTTCTTTCCTAAATATTTTTGTAACTAAGGCAAACTAATATTTAATGTTTAATCCATTTTTATTACGTTAAAGTTGTACAAAACTTAATAATGATGTTTAATTAATGAAATATAATATTTGTATATAGATGCGTCCATATCTATATAGTGATTTCCTGCAGAAAAAAAAAACTTTTATTTAGAAAACCATTTTTGAAAAGTAATTTTCAATTTCTTTAGCTCGTTAGCTAAACATATTTTTAATAAGAATTTTCTTTATATAATGTTTTACAACTCTGCCTTTTTCTATATAAAATGTGTATTTAGTTTCTTGCTTATAGCTCTGTTTTCATATTTGTAATCTTTTCTTTTTGAGTACAAATTGAAATATTCCAAAATGTTTCGAGTATGTTAAGGTTTTTTTCAATAAATGATTTTGGTTTTAACAACTTTAATAACAATTTTCAAGAAATCTCTCTTTTTAAACAGATTTTTCGAAAAATTCTTTTTTAATTATATAGTAATTTCGAAAAATTCTTCCTTTGAAATTCTCTCTTAAAAAAAAAATAAAAAAAATCACTTTTTATAATTATAATTTATTTATTTTTTATTTAAAAAATTTTAAAGAAAATTTTCAAAACATTTTCAAAATTATTTTTTTTTATAGAAAATTTACGAAAATTTCTCTTTTTACAAATTTTTTTTCAATATTTTTTTTTTAAAGGAATTTATGTAAAACTGTCCTTTTAAAAATTTTGAAAAACTTTCTCTTTTTAAAGAAATTTCTTGAAATTCTCTCTTTTTAAAGAAAATTTTCAAAATTCTCAATTTTTTACAAAACATTGCTTTTCTGTTCTTTTAAAGATAATATGCCAAAACCTCTCTTTTAAAAAAAAACTTTTCGAAGTTCTCTCTTTTTAAAGAAAATTTTCAAAAAATTTCTTTTTATAGCAATTTTTTCATAAATTTATATTTTTATAAAAAATTTTCAAAAAATTTCTCTTTTTATTCAAAATATTCATTATAAAAATTTTTCAAAATGTTCTTTAACATTTTTTCAGATTCTGTCTTAAAGAACATTTTAAATTTTTCGAAATTTTGTTTTTTAAGGAAAACTTTTGAAATTCTCTCTTTTTATAGAAAATTTCCGAAAAAATGCTTTTTCGAAAACTTTACTTTTGAAAAGAAAATTTTCGGAAAATGTCTATTTTTATAGAAAATTTTCCTAAAATTTCTGCTTTTATAGAAAACTTTCGGAAAATTTCCTATTTTTATAGATAATATAGAAAAAATTTCTCTTTTTATAGAAAATTTATGGAAATTTTCCCTTCTTATAGAAAATTTTCCCAAGATTTCTCTTTTTATAGAAAATTTTCTGAAATTTTCCCCTTTTTTATAGAAAATTTCTCTTTTTTTATAAAAAATTTCTCTTTTTATAGAAAATTTTCGGAAAATTTCTCTTTTTATAAAAAATTTCTCTTTTTATAGAAAGTTTTCAGAAACCTTCTCTTTTAATAGAAAATTTTGGGAAAATTTCTCTTTTAATAGAAAATTTTAAAAAAATTTTCTCTTTTAATAGAAAATTTTCGAAAAATTTCTCTTTTAATAGAAAGTTTTCAGAATATTTCTCTTTTAATAGAAAGTTTTCGGAAAATTTATCTTTTAATAGAAAGTTTTCAGAAAATTTCTCTTTTTATAGAAAATTTTCGGAAAATTTCTCATTTTAAATAAAATTTTCGGAAAATTTCTCTTTTTATAGAAAATTTTCGAAAAATTTCTCTTTCTATAGAAAATTTTCGGAAAATTTCTCTTTTAATAGAATGTTTTAGGGAAATTTCTCTTTTAATAGAAAGTTTTCGGAAAATTTCTCTTTTAAAAATATTTCCTTTTTATTTTATACTTTTAATATTCGCATTTAAAAGAAACAGAGCCATAATCTTCTATAGAATAATAATTTGAAATATTTCATAACATTTTGATATTGAAAAGTTTTTTATTAGCAACTTGAAGTAAAATTCTTCTAGGCCAAAAAAATCTATAACTAGATCAAATGCTATAATACATTTATACTGGGATACTAAAACATTTTCTACTACATTTTTTTTAAATCCCATAAAAATTTTAAAGTAGAATTTTTAAATTTTATAATTTTTTGCCTTTAAAAAACTTGTACTTATTTATTAGAAATTTATGTTTGTTTGTTTAATTACTAAATTTTTGTTTATTTCGTAAAAAAGTAAAACTACTACAATTTTTTTTAATTTTTGGAAAAAAGCACAATTCTATTTAACTAAATGTTGTTCATATTAAAAAAAAATTATTAAAAATTAAACAAAAACACACACTTATACATCTTAGAATTTACTTTATTTTAAAGCCTTATACAAACATTCAAAAAAATAATAAAAAATTTGAAAAAATAATAATTTAAAAAATCCAAAACAAATATATAATGAAAAGTTAAATAAGTTTAAAACAAAAAAGGTATAGAAAAGAAAATTTTTAAAGCGTTATTTAAAACAAGAAAAAGGTTTTCTTCAACGCCAAATATTAGAGTAAATAATAATGTATAACAAAACTTATATAATTATTTGTATTAAAAAAAGTAAAAAAAAGAGAAAAGCTTTATACTAAAAATGTAAAGTATAGTATAGACATTATATATAAAACACTTATAAATATTACAATATTTTATAAATAATTAATAAAAAAAATTAAATTGTTTTAAAATAAGTGTCCCCTAAAATGAAATAATATAACGAACGAAAGAGACATTAAAAAGAAAAAATGCAAAATAAACATTTGTCTGCAGGCATGGAAAATTGAAATTTTGCAATAGTACTAACTAATAACAAAAATAGTACTTTATAGGTTTTAGAGTACTAAATTAATTTTCCGCTAGACTAAAGATTATACAATAGACTGGACAAAATACTAATCTATAGGATACGCTATAGACTAAACTATAGACTAGACTATAGACTAGACTATAGACTAGACAACAGACTAGACTATAGACTAGGCTATAGACTAGACTATAGACTGGACTATAGACTAGACTATACACTAGGCTATAGACTAGACTATAGACTAGACTATACACTAGGCTATAGACTAGACTATAGACTAGACTATAGACTAGACTATAGACTAGACTATAGACTAGACTATAGACTAGACTATAGACTAGACTATAGACTAGACTATAGACTAGACTATAGACTAGACTATAGACTAGACTATAGACTAGACTATAGACTAGACTATAGACTAGACTATAGACTAGACTATAGACTAGACTATAGACTAGACTATAGACTAGACTATAGACTAGACTATAGACTAGACTATAGACTAGACTATAGACTAGACTATAGACGAGACTATAGACTAGACTATAGACTAGACTATAGACTAGACTATAGACGAGACTATAGACTAGACTATAGACTAGACTATAGACTAGACTATAGACTAGACTATAGACTAGACTATAGACTAGACTAGACTATAGACTAGACTATAGACTAGACTATAGACTAGACTATAGACTAGACTATAGACTAGACTATAGACTAGACTATAGACTAGACTATAGACTAGACTACAGACTAGACTATAGACTAGACTATAGACTAGACTATAGACTAGACTATAGACTAGACTATAGACTAGACTATAGACTAGACTATAGACTAGACTATAGACTAGACTATAGACTAGACTATAGACTAGACTATAGACTAGACTATAGACTAGACTATAGACTAGACTATAGACTAGACTATAGACTAGACTATAGACTAGACTCTATACTAGACTCTAGACTAGACTATAGACTAGACTCTAGACTAGACTATAGACTAGACTCTAGACTAGACTATAGACTAGACTCTAGACTAGACTATAGACTAGACTATATACTAGACTATAGACTAGACTATAGACTAGACTCTAGACTAGACTATAGACTAGACTATAGACTAGACTATAGACTAGACTATAGACTAGACTATAGACTAGACTATAGACTAGACTATAGACTAGACTATAGACTAGACTATAGACTAGACTATAGACTAGACAATAGACTAGAGTATCGACTAGGCTATAGACTAGAGTATAGGCTAGACTATAGACTAGAGTATCGACTAGGCGATAGACTAGAGTATAGACTAGACTATAGACTAGACTAGACTATAGACTAGACTATAGACTAGACTATTGACTAGACTATTGACTAGACTATTGACTAGACTATAGACTAGACTATTGACTAGACTATAGACTAGACTATTGACTAGACTATAGACTAGACTATAGACTAGACTATAGACTAGACTATAGACTAGACTATAGACTAGACTATAGACTAAGCTATTGACTAGACTATAGACTAGACTATAGACTAGACTATAGACTAGACTATAGACTAGACTATAGACTAAACTATAGACTAGACTATAGACTAGACTATAGACTAGACTATAGACTAGGCTATAGACTAAACTATAGACTAGACTATAGACTAGACTATAGACTAGACTAGACTATAGACTAGACTAGACTAGACTAGACTAGACTAGACTAGACTAGACTAGACTAGACTATAGACTAGACTAGACTAGACTATAGACTAGGCTATACACCAGACTACAGTCTAGCGCAGCAGAATTTTTCGATATCAAAAAGTAATAATGTAATACATGTTCCATGCCTGATTGTCTATTTAGATAGAGAGAACAAAAAATATTCAATGAATATTAAAAAATTGATATTGAATTTAAACGAAATTTTAAATAAAACTTATTTACATAAAAAAAGAAAATTTTCAAACAAAATAAAGATTATTAAAAATGAAAAAAAAATATATTGTAAAATATTTAACAAAAAAAAAACCTGATATCTATTAAAACTGATATGATGTTAGGATAATGATATTTTGTATATGTATATAAATTAAGTAATTTAAAAAACAACAACAACAAAACATTATTAGTAGTCTTCTTTTTACTAAAACTAATTAGTGTATCATATAAAAAGAAAACAATATTTCAAAACCCCAACAACACACACACACACTTATTAAATACTCAATTATTGACAAATTTCTGAAAACATTTTCCCACAACTTTTCTAAAAAATTAAAATTAGCAATATGTTACAAATACACCAAAATATCAAAAAAAAATATTTTTCACAAAAAAATAATTTAAAAAAAATCTCTTCTTCCTCAGCCCCAAACAAAAAAAAAATAATGAAAATATTTATGTCCATATTTGATTATTGGAAAATAAGCTAAAACCTTAACAAAAAACTATCACTAAATTAAAAATTTATTTTATCTCTTTCTCTATCTCTCACTTTTTCTGTCTCTAAATCTATAGAAAGTTTTGTTTGAAAAAAGTTTAATTATATTGAAAAAGAAAAAACAACCATAATAAATAAATAAAATTCAAAAAGAAAGAAAATAATAATCAAATAATATTTATCATGATATTAAATAAATTTAATTATTATTATTTTATTTAATTATTTTTTATTATTATTAAGATTATAACATTTTAATAATTAGTTTAAATTTATTATAAATAAAATATTTAAATAAAATTTTAATATAAATAAAAGAAATATGCATATATTTCTAATATGAGTTATAAGTTATAAAGTCTAAGGAAATATTTAAACACAAAACTATTAAATCTTGTTCTCAATAATCTCTGTAAACAATTAACTCTAGACAAAGAGCTATTTTTTGCATTGCTTTTTGGTTTGTATTTTAAAATGTTCTGCTAATGTAAGTAAAAAGTAATTCAAAACTTTTATAATAAATTCTCACTAAATATTCATTTCTATAATTTCATGAATCATTTTTTCAATTCATTGTGATTTTGTTGTTGTTAAAATTTGTTAATTGAATTTTGGTTTAAATATTTTCTTACTCATATTATCATTAATCATTTTTAAAGTTTTAACTTTTTTTCCGAAAATTTTCTATAAAAAGAGAAATTTTCCGAAAAATTTTCTATAAAAAGAGAAATTTTCCGAAAATTTTCTATAAAAAAGAGAAATTTTCCGAAAATTTTCTATAAAAAAGAGAAATTTTCCGAAAATTTTCTATAAAAAAGAGAAATTTTCCGAAAATTTTCTATAAAAAAGAGAAATTTTCCGAAAATTTTCTATAAAAAAGAGAAATTTTCTATAAAAAAGAGAAAATTTCCGATAATTTTCTATAAAAAAGAGAAATTTTCCGAAAATTTTCTATAAAACAGAGAAAATTTCCGAAAATTTTCTATAAAAAAGAGAAATTTTCCGAAAATTTTCTATAAAAAGAGAAATTTTCCGAAAATTTTCTATAAAAAGAGAAATTTTCCGAAAATTTTCTATAAAAAGAGAAATTTTCCGAAAATTTTCTATAAAAAGAGAAATTTTCCGAAAATTTTCTATAAAAAGGGGAAATTTTCCGAAAATTTTCTATAAAAAGAGAAATTTTCCGAAAATTTTCTATAAAAAGAGAAATTTTCCGAAAATTTTCTATAAAAAGAGAAATATTCCGAAAATTTTCTATAAAAAGAGAAATATTCCGAAAATTTTCTATAAAAAGAGAAATTTTCCGAAAATTTTCTATAAAAAGAGAAATTTTCCGAAAATTTTCTATAAAAAGAGAAATTTTCCGAAAATTGTCTATAAAAAAAGAAATTTTCCAAAATTTTTCTATAAAAAGAGAAATTTTCGAAATTTTTTATAAAAAGAGAAAATTTCCTGAAATTTTCTATAGAAAGAGAAATTTTCCGGAAATTTTCTATAAAAAGAGAAATTTTCTGGAATTTTCTATAAAAAGAAAAATTTTCTGAACATTTGCTATAAAAAGAGAAATTTTCCGAAAATTTTCTATAAAAAGAGAAATTTTCCAAAAATTTTCTATAAAAAGTGAAATTTTCCAAAAATTTTCTGAAAGTTTTCTATAAAAAGAAAAATATTTAAATGCTCTTATTATTTTTAAACATTTTTGAAATTTTTCAATAATTACAAAATTGTCGATATTCCCCTTTATATAGAAACATATCGAAAAAATTCTTCTTTACCAATTTCCTTTAACTTATTTGTCAGCCTACGTACACACATGATAACACAACAGATTCATTTTTGTTTAACCTACTTACTATAAAACACACGAATCAATTAATCTCTCGCCAATGAGTTCTTGCGTAGAACATTCGTAACAAATAATAGAATCTAAAAGATACTTGTTAAAAGAGAAAATCTTTTCAAAGTAATCCTTGAGTTTGTTATTTTTTAAGGGTCTTAAAAAAGGTACATATTTGTTTTGGAATCAGTCAGGTAGCTACTCGTATTTGAAGACAAACATGTGTTTTTTATGAATATTTAAACATCAATTACTACGTCATAAAGAATTGACTCTCACACAGTTGTATTTCATCGCTGAATACATTTAAAGGAAACACACCCCTCTTAAGATTTGTTGTTGGTATAGTGATACAAAAATATGTATATTTTCGTTAATGTTTTTAGTGTAGTTTTATCGTTTTCTTCTTTTTGGGGGAAGAATACACTACATTGTGCATTTATGGTAATTTCAAAACCGAAAAATATATTTTGAAATACAAATTAAAAAATTCAAATATGATCAGTTCTAGTTCAGTTCTATAATAGTTATTGTTCAGTCTTAGTTCAATTCGAGTTCTAGTTCAGTTCTAATGCAGTTCTAGTTCAGTTCTAGTTCAGTTCTAGTTCATTTCTAGTTCAGTTCTAGTTCAGTTCTAGTTCAGTTCTAGTTCAATTCTAGTTCAATTCTAGTTCAGTTCTAATTCAGTTCTAATTTAGTTCTAGCTCAGTTCTGGTTCAGTTCTAGTTCAGTTCTAGTTCAGTTCAGTTCTAGTTCAGTCCTAGTTCAGTTCTAGTTCATTTCTAGTTCAGTTCTAGTTCAGTTCTAGTTCAGTTCTACTTCAGTTCCACTTCAGTTCTACTTCAGTTCTACTTCAGTTCTAGTTCAGTTCTAGTTTAGTTCTGGTTCAGTTCTATAATAGTTATTGTTCAGTCCTAGTTCAATTCGAGTTTAGTTATTGATCAGTTCTAGTTCAGTTCTAATGCAGTTCTAGTTCAGTTCTAGTTCAGTTCTAGTTCAGTTCTAGTTCAGTTCTAGTTCAGTTCTAGTTCAGTTCTAGTTCAGTTCTAGTTCAGTTCTAGTTCAGTTCTAGTTCAGTTCTAGTTCAATTCTAGTTCAGTTCTAATTCAGTTCTAATTCAGTTCTAGCTCAGTTCTGGTTCAGTTCTAGTTCAGTTCTAGTTCTGTTCTAGTTCAGTTCTAGTTCAGTTCTAGTTCAGTTCTAGTTCAGTTCTAGTTCAGTTCTAGTTCTGTTCAGTTCTTGTCCCAGCTCATTTCTGGTTCAGTTCTAGTTTAAGTTCTAGTTCAGTTTTAGTCCTGTTCTGTTCTAGTTCAAGTTCAATTCTAATTCACTTCTAAAAGTTTAAGTTTTTGGTAGAGTACTAAAAAAGTCGCATTTACCTCTTTAGCCTTGTTTACCAAAATTATCGAAGTTTGTTTTCGTATAATATTTGTTTACCACTTTGTCTATTTATTATCGATGTCTATTTAAACAAGAACAACAACAATAAGAAACACGTGTAAGAGTTTTAAAATAAAAAAAAGAGAGAAAATAATCCAAAGACACACTTCTACCAAAACTGGTTATAAAAACTTGTTGACTTCAATAATCAAAAATATAATTACGACGCAATTTAATTTAAATGCATACTTTGCCAAAAAAAAAGCGTTACTTTTTATTATTCAATAAATTGAGATAGGGAGACAATAGGAGTTAAAGCAAATCTTATATCAATAAGAAATCTTATAGTATAGCATACAGTGCACTGCAGTGTAGTATATTTGATGTCCAATAAATGTCATCCACAATTAATAAATTCAATTAAAAAATCATATAACAATCTTTATGAAATATTGCAATATTCATGTGGCGACTGATCTCGTCTGTCTGGTTAATTTAAAAGTAAACTTTTCCTTTTAAACTTCCCCGTAATTTAAAAACAATTTCAATTTTTATTTAAAAGTTCAGGAACCATTTAACGAACTAAACAAAAACAAACAACAAGAAAAAAATTTAATGTTTTTTGCAATAATTAATACATACAATATTTTTTTATTTTAATTGAAGTGTTTTTACAGAAGTACAGTTCTCTCTATGTCTTTTGTAAATTCATAGACTCAGACATGTATGTATGTATGTAAGAGTGTTGTGTGTGTTTAGCTCAATAATAGTGTTAATTCATATCATGCTCTTGAAATTCCCTCCATGTTTCTTCCTTTCCCCTTTAAGTGCGTAAAATGAAGCACTTATTGGTAATAAAAAAATTACGAAGTAAACAAAACATTAACTTTGCCAGACAAAATTTGTTTGTAAGTTTGTTTGTTTGTATGAGTGTTTAAATGTAAAAACTATTGCCATATAAAAAAGTTTTATGATTATAAGTGGGAATTGTCTTCGTAAAAAAATGAAAACCTCACATTGATAGACCACCTCAATATATTAAGTAACTATCAACAAATAAGCCTAACAATTGGAATCCAATTAGGTTACAGTTCCATATAAATTTTAACTAAAATTTAGATCCATGCTTGAGTGGCATTTCTAGTCCATTTCCAATTTAATTGTAGTCTAGTTTCGGTCAAGTTTCAGTATAGTTTTTACTGGTTCCGTTCTATTTAGTTCTTGTCGTAGCACTAGTTCAATTCTAGCTCAGATCTAGATCAGTTGTATTTCCATTCTATTTCAGTTTTTGTTTAAGGCTGGTTCAGTGTCGGTTTACTTCTTGTTCAGTCCTAGTTCATTTCCAGTTCAGGTCGAGTTAATTTTTAGTTTCAACACTAGTTCAGTTCTGTTTCCGTTCTAGTTCAGTTCCAGATCAGTTCTTGTTCTCTTCTAGTTTATCTCTAGTTAAGTTCAAGTTTAGTTCTAGTTCAGTTCTAGTTCATTTCCAGTTCAGTTCGAGTTCATTTTTAGTTTCATTTTAGTTCAGTTCTGTTTCAGTTCAAGTTGTTTTTAGTTCAGTTCTAGTTTCTATTTCCAGTTCAAATTCATTTTAGTTCAGTTTTAGTTCTAGTACAGTTCTTGTTCAGTTTAGTTCTAGTTCAGTTCTATTCCAGTTCTAGTTCATTTCCAGTTCAATTCGAGTTCATTTTTAGTTCAATTATAGTTCAGTTCTGTTTGAGTTCTAGTTCAATTATAATTCAGATCCAGTTTTGTTTGAATTCAGATCTATTTTATTTTTAGATCAGTTCTAGTTCAATTCTACTTCAGTTTTAGTTTAGTTCAAGTTTAGTTCTAATTCAGTTCTAGTTTATTTCCAGTTCAGTTCGAGTTCATATTTTTAGTTTCATATTTGTTCAATTCTGTTTCAGTTCCACTTGTTTTTAGTTCAGTTTTAGTTTCTATTTCCAGTTCAAATTCATTTTAGTTCAATTCTAGTTCAGTTTTAGTTCTAGTACAGTTCTTGTTTCAATTCTAGTTCATTTCCAGTTCAGTTCGAGTTCATTTTTAGTTCAGTTCTAATTCAATTATAATTCAGATCCAGTTTTGTTTGAGTTTAGATCTATTTCATTTTTAGATCAATCCTAGTTCTGTTTTAGTTCGGTTCAGTTCTAGTTCAATTCTTGTACAATTCTAGTACAGTTCATGTTCAGTTTTGTTTCAGTTATGTTTCATAGTTAAAATATCGGCACCTGAATCTTCCAAATGGTAACCCTACTTATACCCACTAAATAAGACCAATGAACGTTTTGCAACACAAAATAACCCGGCAGAAAATAGAAACAAAAACAAAATAAAAAACAAAAATAAAACATAAAACGAAAAAAAAAAAAACAACAACAGCTGAATACAAAGAAACTTCTATTACGGTTTTGGTATCTCGCAAATTGTTGAGCGTAGCGATAATAAACAAAAACAACCACAATTTTGTTGTGGAAGAAACGACAACAATAGCGAACACCCAGTCCAACTCACACATAAATACGAGACCTACACACAAACACTTACATTAATAAAAAAGAGACCCATATTAGATGCCCTCCTAGCGTTTCTACTACGTATTAAAAATATACTATATGTAGCACGAATAAGTTGAGATTTTTTGTTCAAATGATATTTATGTCCAGACACGCGTTTATGGTAGCTCAGTATACACAGAACATTTAAAGTGACAACAAGTCAAGTGAATTGAAAAGAAAACTTACAAAGTGAACAAAAATAATTAAAATTATTAAAACCTAAATAAATTGAAAAAAGAAAAACAAAACAACAACATGCCTTTCCCACTACAAGTTTACACTCAAATGCCATGCCCACACTGGAACCATTTCCCATTCACAACAACTCTATCCTCATTCGGATCGATTTCGGGATCTGCACCACCTACTCCTGATCAAATGCCCTACTGTAAAATCTGTCGAGAGCAAGAGAAGAAAACTGATCAATATAAACATTTTCAGTAATGGATTACAAGTTACAAGGGGAGTTTATGGAACCTAAAAAATGCAATATATTTAATTAAGTTTTCAAAGCATTTAATTATCAAAAATATTGTATATTTTTACCTATAAAGAAAAGTGTATAAACTAGTTTAAGAATGGGTCTGAATAGTCTTTAAGAATCTTAATTTTTGTTTAAGATTTTATAACTTAAAAAAATGTGAATTTAAAAAAAAACAATATCTAATATAAGTTGTATTTTTAAGTTTTTGGAATTTTGTTTGAGAATTGTATATATTAACATATATTTTGTACAAAAAAAAAATATATTTTTTAATTGCAAATAAACAAAATTTTGCTTAATATTTAAAACAAACAGTTTTTATTTGTTTGAATTTTTTTATCAGCCGTTATAAGACTTGTTTATTTCTTTAGCTGAAGGTCGTTAAAATTATATTTCACGATTATTTGTATTTCATTTTAGAATTCTTTGGAGTCGATAAGAATAAAATCAAATATGTGTATATTGAGTTATAGTTATATATTTGAGTTATATTTATTATTTATAAAATTAACGAAGGTTCTATGTATAACCTTTGTTGTAACAAAATTTTAATTGCGGGTATTAATGTAAATTATTCCTGTATAGATGTTTTGAGATTTTTTTGATTATATGTGGCCCTAAATATAGCTTTGACAAGTTGTATAATTCAGTTACACCTCCGATCTCGCTTAGTTCTTAGTTCTTTTTGCTTATAGATTAGTTTCAATTCAGTACTAGTTCAATTTTAAGTTAAGTTTAATTTCAGATCTTCTTCAGTTCAGTTCTTATTTATTATTTCAAGTAGAGCTCTTGTTCACTTCCAATTCAGTTCTAATTCAGATCTTGTTCAGTTCTAGTTCAGTTC
This sequence comes from Lucilia sericata, assembly GCF_015586225.1. Lineage (NCBI taxonomy): Eukaryota > Metazoa > Arthropoda > Insecta > Diptera > Calliphoridae > Lucilia > Lucilia sericata. The sequence continues at coordinate 75,591 of NW_023995552.1, read as the reverse complement.
TAATTCAGTTCTAGTTCCGTTTTTGTTCAGTTCTAATTTATTTCTAGTTCAATTCTAGTTCAGTTCTAATTCAGTTCTAGTTCAGCTCTTATTCAGATCTGTTCTAGTACCAGTTCAGTTCAGTACTAGCTCAGTTATAGTTCAGTTCTAGTTTAGATCTAATTCAGTTCTGTTTTAGTTCAGTTCTAGTTCAGTTCGAGTTCAGTTCTAGTTCAGTTCTACTTCAGTTCTAGATCAGTTCCAGTTCATTTTTATTTTAGTTTTGATTCAGTTCTAATTCAGTTTTAGTTTAGTTTCAGACCAGTTCTTGTTCAGTTTTAGTCCTGTTCTGGTTCTATTCTAGTCGAAATTTTGTTCCCTTCTCGTTTTTGTTCAGTTTTGGTTCAGTTCTAGATCAGTTCTAGTTCACTTTTGGTTTAGGTCTAGTTCAGTTCTAGTTCATGTCTAATTCAGTTCTAGTTCAGTTTTAGTTTAATTCTAGTTCAGTTCTAGTTCAGTTTTAGTTCAGTTCTAGTTCAGTTCTAGTACAGTTCTAGTTCAGTTCTAGTTCAGTTCTAGTTCAGTTCTAGTTCAGTTCTAGTTCAGTTCTAGTTCAGTTCTAGTTCAGTTCTAGTTCAGTTCTAGTTCGGTTCTAGTTCAGTTCTAGTTCAGTTCTAGTTCAGTTCTAGTACACTTCTATTTCAGTTTTAGTACAGTTCTAGTTCAGCTCTAGCTCAGTTGTAGTTTAGATCTAATTCAGTTCTGTTTTAGTTCAGTTCTAGTTCAGTTCCAGTTCAGTTCTAGTTCAGTTCTAGTTCAGTTCTAGTTCAGTTCTAGTTCAGTTCTAGTTCAGTTCTAGTTCAGTTCTAGTTCAGTTCTAGTTCAGTTCTAGTTCTAGTTCAGTTCAAGTTCAGTTCTGTTCCAGTTCAGTTTTGTTCGAGTTTAGTTCTAGTTCAGTTCCAGTTCTAGTTCAGTTCTTTGTTTTGTTCTAGTTCTTATTAATATTCAGTACCCGTTCAATTCAGTTCTAATTTTTCTCTAGTTTATTACTATTCTGATTTCAAATTTAGTCACACCTAATTTAAATTCCGTTATATCAGGTTCAAATCTAGTTCAGTGTTAAGTAGTTTCGGTTCAGTTCTATTTTCAATCTAATTCTGTTCAACTTCAGTAATAATTAAGTTCAGATTCGAATGAACATTCGAATATGAATTTAAGCGATATAAATTGATTTCTAACTTTAATTTGATTACGGATGTATCAATGTTTCCATTTTTATATATCTTTATAGACAAAACAATATTTGTAATATAGAAAAATTTATCTGATCTTAATTAATTTAAATCATTAAATTGATACAATGATTGGGCGCTTAGTTCCCAACAAAAATTCATTCCTGATTTCAATGTCAGTTGGAAAGTATCTATTAAAAATATATGCGATATTCCTAATTATATTTCGCATGTTTGTTAAGAAGATAATAAACATAAACAATTCTAAATATAATAGATTAATAACTTAAATAGTCTACACTTGTTTAAAAAAAAAAACGTTCGATGTTTATCTCTTTCGGCATATGTTTTGGCAAAAACAAATAACTTATCGCGAAATTTTCCAAAACTACGTGCCAAAAGAAACGCGCCCCCTTTTTTTCGAACCCCTACAAAAAATTAAAGGGGTTCCATTAAATCTACTATAAAGTTTGTTACGCACTTTGAATTTAGATAAATTATTGACTGAAAACAAAAAAGTATATTAAATTAATAAAAATCCCCCAATATAAACAATTTAATTTAAAAAAAAACGTAAAAAGTTACAAAATGATAAAACTGGTTCAGGGTCAACATTTTTCACAACATAAATAAAATTTATTTCGACACTATAAATTTGAAGGCGAAGGACCAATACGATATAACAAATGAAGGGTATTTAAAATTTCTCTATATTGTTTACAAAACTTGAATTTTGGAAAATAAAAACAAAATTATAGCCTATTTATTTTTAGTTTAGAATAGAAAAAGCTAAAAATTATATGTATATCACTGACCGCCATCTGATGTTATGAGGGGCTACTTCTCCCCCGTCGCCACTTATTTATGTTGTTAGAAAAGCGTTCATTAATTTAATTGATTAAAAACAAAAATACTATACAACAACCGTTAAAAGGGGCTGGGACAGAAATCACGAGTGTTAATTTATGATGAAATGTAGATGAATCTGCTAATGATCTTATTTATTTATTAGATGTTGTAATTTTATTTTAATTAAAGGTATTTTTCGTTATTTTAACTATCATACTTAATTTAATGTTGGCTTTTGCATATTTTTTTTTTTTTTTAAATTTTTTACAACTTATTAAAAATTATTTAGAAAAGTGAAAAAATAATTTACGTCATTTTATTGGCCACTTGTTGTTAGTTTTTTGTTAAAATTTAAATTCTATAAGAATAAATCACAAACTTTGCTAAGAAATGTACGTGTTTTACAACGATTTATGGAAAATTGTTTTTTTTAATACATTGTGTAGTTCATAGTAAAAAGTTGTTACAAGCTTAACACTTATAGGTAGATGGATAGATAGATAGATAGATAGATAGATAGATAGATAGATAGATAGATAGATAGATAGATAGATAGATAGATAGATAGATAGATAGATAGATAGATAGATAGATAGATAGATAGATAGTTTAGTTTATTTCAGACTTGATTTGATTAAACTTGATTTGATAGATAGATAGATAGATAGATAGATAGATAGATAGCTAGATAGATAGATAGATAGATCGATAGATAGATAGATAGATAGTAGATAGATAGATAGATAGATAGATAGCATAGATAGATAGATAGATAGATAGATAGATAGATAGATAGATAGATAGATAGATAGATAGATAGATAGATAGATAGATAGATAGATAGATAGAAGATAGATAGATAGATAAGATAGATATATAGATAGATAGAAGATAGATAGAATAGATAGATAGATAGATCGATAGATAGATAGATAGATAGATAGATAGATAGATAGATAGATAGATAATAGCTAGATAGATAGATAGATTAGATAGATAGATAGATAGATAGATAGATAGCTAGATAGATAGATAGATAGATAGATAGATAGATAGATAGATAATGATAGATAGATAGATAGATAGATAGATAGATAGAATAGATAGATAGATAGATAGATAGATAGATAGATAGATAGATAGATAGATAGATAGATAGATAGATAGATAGATAGATAGATAGATAGATAGATAGATAGATAGATAGATAGATAGATAGATAGATAGATAGATAGATAGATAGATAGATAGATAGATAGATAGATAGATAGATAGATAGATAGATAGATAGATAGATAGATAGATAGATAGATAGATAGATAGATAGATAGATAGATAGATAGATAGATAGATAGATAGATAGATAGATAGATAGATAGATAGATAGATAGATAGATAGATAGATAGATAGATAGATAGATAGATAGATAGATAGATAGATAGATAGATAGATAGATAGATAGATAGATAGATAGATAGATAGATAGATAGATAGATAGATAGATAGATAGATAGATAGATAGATAGATAGATAGATAGATAGATAGATAGATAGATAGATAGATAGATAGATAGATAGATAGATAGATAGATAGATAGATAGATAGATAGATAGATAGATAGATAGATAGATAGATAGATAGATAGATAGATAGATAGATAGATAGATAGATAGATAGATAGATAGATAGATAGATAGATAGATAGATAGATAGATAGATAGATAGATAGATAGATAGATAGATAGATAGATAGATAGATAGATAGATAGATAGATAGATAGATAGATAGATAGATAGATAGATAGATAGATAGATAGATAGATAGATAGATAGATAGATAGATAGATAGATAGATAGATAGATAGATAGATAGATAGAAGATAGATAGATAGATAGATAGATAGATAGATAGATAGATAGATAGATAGATAGATAGATAGATCGATCTAGAAGAGATTAGACAAATTTTTCATTCACATGGTGTTTGTTTTTAAAATGATTTGATGTCATTATTTTTAGAGTGCAAGTTGACATTGAACCAAAATGGCGTTTTTTATGTAAGAGTTTTAAAAAATGTTATAATTTTTTTATAAACATTTTATATGCACTTAAAGGCCCTCCATAAATAGTCATTATTAGTATTAGTAGTAAGTATTTAGTAGTAACTTTTTAATTAGTGATTATAATAACAACAATAAATTGAATTGTTTTGTTTTGGTAAAACGATAAGATTTGAATAAAATTGTCACAACTAAATGCGCTGCACAGACTTCTAAAAATAATTGTTTATGAAATATTTTTTTTTTGAAAACAAACAATTATTTTATAAAGAACTTTGAAATGTACTTAAAGTATCAAAATGGTAAGAGCTGGATGTAACAGATACTTATATAAATACCTACATATCTTATATATTCGAGTGAAAGCATAACTAAGTTAAAACCCTCTCTAACTTAATTCGTAAGGTTGCATGTTCGAAATAAAAATGAGAACATTTTCGAATCGAGTGTGAGAACGCATTCCTCGCAGAGAGTTTTCTAAAACTGAAAGGAACCTTTATGTTATTTAAATGAAATCCTAAGAGTAAATAGATTAACATTTTTAAGAATATAAACTCTTCCCGCACAGATATCAAAGAACTTGTTTAAATTAGAATGCTACTTTATTTGTTTTCGTTCAAAATAAACAATTTACAACTCATTCTAAAAACAAATACATCAAGTAATTAAATTCTACAAACTAAAAGAAATTTAAACAATTTATTGTAATAAACAAATAAATCTAATTAACAAAATATCAAAACAACAAATAAAATCATGAAGTAAACAAATGTTACAATTAACATTGTTGACGTTTTCGCTTTTTTACAACCAACAACAAATCCTTCTAGAAGTCAGTAAAAAGTAAATAATTTATGAGGACCAACAACAGCACATGGCTCAAATTATTTAATTTAGTTTTTTTCTCTGTTGCAGTGTTTACCCAGAAAAACATTTGTGTAAAAATGATAATAAAATTGTACCAGCACGCTTGTCTTTATCATAATATTAAGATAAAATTATTTATTTACTGTGTTTTTTTTTCACTATCAAACAAAATCTGAAAACAAAATATATAATTATACCTTATAATAGATAGTATCATTTAAAAATTTTGTTAATAGACCTAAAAATTAATTAAAAAAAGTAATATCGAGACTTAGTTTTTTTGGGGTGATTTACTAGCACAATATTTCTTTGTGGCTGGACCGGCTTGATTATATGATTGATCCAACATTTCTAGCAGAGTACGTTGTCGGGATTTTGCATTTGTTTTTGCTGGTGAGCCGCCATTTGAGGGTGAACTTTTGTTGTCTGCTACTTTTTTCGGTGTGGATTTAATACTTGCTTCTGCTTCTGGTGCTGCCATTTTGAGCAGTTCTTCAGTTTCACTATCATCCGAAATAGATAGATCAATAGTGGCTGTGGTTTTAGGTGCTGCGACTATTTCATTTGTTTCATCATTTTCACCTTCTGGCGAGGTGGAAGCAAATATATCCTGACTTTCCTCTAGGCTTCGTTTGGCGTTTGAGGGAGGCGACCGTTTATTCATTGGTCGTGGGGTAATGGACATACTATTCAATGTTGTTGTGTTTTTCATATCAACCTTTCTTTCGGCATCATTATTCGTTTGGTTCGTCGCGTTTTCGATAGTTTGTTTCTTCGGCTGACTGCGCTGGAAGAAAAGTAAAAAGATAGAATATTTTGTTTGGTCTCATTGTTTAAAATGTTATTGAATGTTGTAGGTAGTACTACTAAAGTTCTAGTTACGTTCCAGTTCAATTTTTCTTCAGTACTAGTTCAGATCTAGTTCAGTTTTACTTCAGTTCTAGTTCAATTCCAGTTCAATTCTAGTTCATTTATTGTTCATTGCTAGTTCCAATTAATTTTCAGTTCTAGTTCCGGTTTAGTTCTTGTTCAGTTCTTGTTCAGTTCTTGTTCAGTTCTTGTTCAGTTCTAGTTCAGTTCTAGTTCAGTTCTAGTTCAGTTCTAGTTCAGTTCTAGTTCAGTTCTAGTTCAGTTCTAGTTCAGTTCTAGTTCAGTTCTAGTTCAGTTCTAGTTCAGTTCTAGTTCAGTTCTAGTTCAGTTCTAGTTCAGTTCAGTTCTAGTTCACTTCTAGTTCAGTTCTAGTTCACTTCTAGTTCAGTTCTAGTTCAGTTCTAGTTCAGTTGTAGTTCAGTTCTAGTTCAGTTCTAGTTCAGTTCTAGTTCAGTTCTAGTTCTAGTTCTGTTCTAGTTCAGTTCTAGTTCAGTTCTAGTTCAGTTCTAGTTCAGTTCTAGTTCAGTTCTAGTTCAGTTCTAGTTCAGTTCTAGTTCAGTTCCAGTTCAGTTCTAGTTCAGTTCTAGTTCTAGTTCAGTTCTAGTTCAGTTCTAGTTCAGTTCTAGTTCAGTTCTAGTTCAGTTCTAGTTCAGTTCTAGTTCAGTTCTAGTTCAGTTCTAGTTCAGTTCTAGTTCAGTTCTAGTTCAGTTCTAGTTCAGTTCTAGTTCAGTTCTAGTTCAGTTCTAGTTCAGTTCTAGTTCAGTTCTAGTTCAGTTCAGTTCAGTTCAGTTCTAGTTCAGTTCTAGTTCAGTTCTAGTTCAGTTCTAGTTCAGTTCTAGTTCAGTTCTAGTTCAGTTCTAGTTCAGTTCTAGTTCAGTTCTAGTTCAGTTCTAGTTCATTTATTGTTCATTGCTAGTTCCAATTAATTTTCAGTTCTAGTTCCGGTTTAGTTCTTGTTCAGTTCTAGTTCAGTTCTAGTTCAGTTCTACTTCAGTTCTAGTTCAGTTCTAGTTCAGTTCTAGTTCAGTTCTAGTTCAGTTCTAGTTCAGTTCTAGTTCAGTTCTAGTTCAGTTCTAGTTCAGTTCTAGTTCAGTTCTAGTTCAGTTCTAGTTCAGTTCTAGTTCAGTTCTAGTTCAGTTCTAGTTCAGTTCTAGTTCAGTTCTAGTTCAGTTCTAGTTCAGTTCTAGTTCAGTTCTAGTTCAGTTCTAGTTCAGTTCTAGTTCAGTTCTAGTTCAGTTCTAGTTCAGTTCTACTTCAGTTCTAGTTCAGTTCTGGTTCAGTTCTAGTTCAGTTCTAGTTCAGTTCTAGTTCAGTTCTAGTTCAGTTCTAGTTCAGTTCTAGTTCAGTTCTAGTGAGTTCTAGTTGAGTTCTAGTTCAGTTCTAGTTCAGTTCTAGTTCAGTTCTAGTTCAGTTCTAGTTCAGTTCTAGTTCAGTTCTAGTTCAGTTCTAGTTCAGTTCTAGTTCAGTTCTAGTTCAGTTCTAGTTCAGTTCTAGTTCTAGTTCAGTTCTAGTTCAGTTCTAGTTCAGTTCTAGTTCAGTTCTAGTTCAGTTCTAGTTCAGTTCTAGTTCAGTTCTAGTTCAGTTCTAGTTCAGTTCTAGTTCAGTTCTAGTTCAGTTCTAGTTCAGTTCTCGTTCAGTTCTAGATCAGTTCTTGTTCAGTTCTAGTTCATTTAACAAAATCAATTTTCGATCTTAATTTCTATTAAAGTATTTGTTTATTAAATGAATTAAAAATAAAAAAGGATATATTTCTGCTGTGTATATTTTATTTGTAAAATATTTAGCCATATGTTTCGTATAAATATCACAAACTCGAACTAAATTTAATTTGAATCATTAAAAAAATTTCGAAAATGAAAATACAATAACCTGGGGTTAGTAGTTTTAATATAAGAAATAAAAAGTAAAATGTAGTGTTAGTATTAATTTAGAAATACAAAAAAATATGTAATTATAGAAAATAATCTAAAGCTTGTCAAACAAGACAAATACTGATAAAAACAAAAGAAGTGCAATTTCTACTCACTACCAACTAAAATATCAATTGATGCTACAAATAATGTTTGAAAAAAATGATTTAAACATGCTTAATTTGTTTACCTTTATCTTTTCCAATTCGCTATATAAAAATGTATACAATTCCTTGGCGGGCAATTTACGGGTATAGAATTTTTTCAAAACCGACCATAAATCCTTGACCAAAATATTGTTCTCAATAAAGAATGTGTGCATCTTATGAACTTGATCGCGTAATTCCTCATTGCCAAATGTGAAATATACTAAAGGACGTGTGGTCACCGTACAGGCCATTAATTGCAATAAAGCCTTAAGCGTAGCCTCACCACCAAACGCACCACAACCCCAATTGCCCGAAGCCACACCGGGTGCTAATGTAGTGAGCGAAGTGGAAAAGCCTACATAAGCTTTATTCAGTTCGCGCAGCATTAACTCCTCGTGATACTGATGAGTTGAATCCTGAAAGTGTAAAGCATCTATGGCCACTATGTGGCACATACGTCTTCGTGAGGAGTCACGGGGTGTATTGTCTTCATGATTGCCAGCCCATTGGAAGGTATTGGCGTAGCCGGTATAATTGCTGTAACGTTCACAGCCCACCATTAGCAGAGCCTCGGTAGGTCTTAAACATTCGGTAAAAAGTTTGGAAATTATTAGTTCGGGACAAATAACAAAACGTATTTCCTCTTGGACACAACCTCCACCCAAAACACCACCGCCCAAGTATTTATTGGCAAAGTCCACTTGCAGCAGGCCCAAACCTTCATCCTCTATAGTGCCATCGGAGGTTATATGTAGAGGTGTTATACCTAAAGGTATAGAAGATTCCGACCAATTTGGCATTTCATTATGAGGCATATAACGTCTTTCAAATGTAACACATCCAGTGGGCACATTACTGCGATCATCTTCTAAAGGACATACCCGGCGGAAATAGTGGCAAATACATTTAATTTTTTCCAAAACTGCTGAACCGGATGATTGAAATAGACGATTAAAGTTAATATCAGGAAACGTACTGTACTCAGACTTTTTCTTTAAAGTATTACGTCTTGGATAGGTGCACAGGAAGGCATTAGCCAAAAGACAAGAGATTTGTTCCTGTGTTAAGGTGACGGCATGACATTTACCCTGCTTTAGCAGAGGTATTGGTGCCTGCACCAACTCTGGCAGCCTCAAGGCCAAACGTATTATACGTGGCAATAAGTTATCAAAGAATATTTTCGACTCATCCTCGTCGTACTCCTCACCGAACAGTTTATGTAAAGCACGAAAATTCCAAACTCCCTCATATTTAGTGTTATATGACAAAATCGCCGCCTGTAGATCATGGGAATTCTGTATGGGTCTGAGTAGAGCCTTTTCAATCATTTCCCAACGATTTTCAATGCTAGAGGAACCATCTTCTTGTACTACCGGATACTGCGACTTTGAAGAACACGGCAGTCTTACATGCAAGGCATCCCATTTGTGATGTGATTTTAAAGGTTTAGGTGGTTCAGTATCTGCATTACGTATGGGAAAATGATGTAAGACGGTATGAGACTCTGAGGGTTTCACCGCAGGCAAATGATCCAATTCAAAGGGATTTAGCTGACGATAAATCTCCGACATTGAACAGCCGCGCCAATTCACTTCAGGCAATTCATCTTAAATTTGAAGAAAAAGTAGTAAAATTAAAAGAAAATAGTTGTAATATTGTAGTTGCTATTTACCCTCCGACATTTGTCCATTTCTTGAATCCTCCTCGCCATCACCCAACATTCTTCCACACTTGACGGTGGCCACTGTTATACGCCTGCAACTTAATGCAGATTGTAATAGAGTCTGTTGAAATTTAAGCAAAATGTTTGCTGTTTTTTATTGAAACACTTTTTAAATAAAATAAATATAGATTTCTAATGTTTTTTATTAATAAAATTGCACTGATGTTTCATCAATTTCTATAAAAAATACATTTTTACCGGCTGTTCAACTTAGTGTTGTTTATTTATTGTTTTTCATTGATTACTCGTTATTCGTTTTTGCTCTCAAAATGTCAAAAAGAGAAATCTACATAATTTGCATCTGGCAATGCTGTTTGGTTATACAGCAGGGTGTGTTATATTTAAATGTTAAAGTGTGGAAAAATGAAATAGTTTTAAGTTAAAACTTTAATATTTAGAAAAAATAATTAATATTTTTTGTAAAATTTATTGAAATTAATTTAAAAAAATGTATTTTTTGCATTTTTATTGTCATAGTTGCACAAAATGTTAATAAATATTTACCTGTGGTACTTTAATTTTAAATAGTGGTGAAATGAATACAGATTTTCATAAATTAGTTAGTTAGTTAGTTGGTTAGTTAGTTAGTTAGTTATTTAGTTAGTTAGTAGTTAGTTAGTTAGTTAGTTAGTTAGTCGTTAGTTAGTTTAGTTAGTTAGTTAGTTAGTAGTTAGTTAGTTAGTTAGTTAGTTAGTTAGTAGTTAGTTAGTTAGTTAGTTAGTTAGTTAGTTAGTTAGTTAGTTAGTTAGTAGTAGTTAGTTAGTTAGTTAGTTAGTTAGTTAGTTAGTAGTTAGTTAGTTAGTTAGTTAGTTAGTTAGTTAGTTAGTTAGTTAGTTCGTTAGTTAGTTAGTTAGTTAGTTAGTAGTTAGTTAGTTAGTTAGTAGTAGTTAGTTAGTTAGTTAGTTAGTTTAGTTAGTTAGTTAGTTAGTTAGTAGTTAGTTAGTTAGTTAGTTAGTTAGTTAGTTAGTTAGTTAGTTAGTTAGTAGTTAGTTCGTTAGTTAGTTAGTTAGTAGTTAGTTAGTAGTTAGTTAGTTAGTTAGTAAGTTAGTAGTTAGTTAGTTAGTGTAGTTAGTTAGTTAGTTAGTTAGTCGTTAGTTAGTTAGTTAGTTAGTTAGTTACTTAGTTAGTATTAGTTAGTTAGTTAGTTAGTTAGTTAGTTAGTTAGTTAGTTAGTTAGTTAGTTAGTTAGTTAGTTAGTAGTTAGTTAGTAGTTAGTTAGTTAGTTTTAGTTAGTTAGTTAGTTTAAAATAAAATATAATATAGTAAAATTAACATTTTAATTACAATATTGCATAAAACAACAATATTACAAAAAATATTTAAAAAACCATAAACTAAAATTATAATATGTATTAAAATTGATTTAAAATAGTTTTTTTTTTTATAAAACAATTTCAATCATAAACAATCGTTTATTTACAAACAAAGTCTGACTAACAAAAACAACATGCAGAGTACATTTGTAATAGAGAGCAATTGCATTGTAAATAAACAATGCACATACATACATACCTACAGAAAAAGTATGTGGAAGAATACCGTTAGTTGAAATAAAAGAAAACAGAAAAAACGAAAACAAATTGTCATCAGTTTTTATTTTAAAGTGAAGCTTAAAGGAGTAAAAGTGAAAAATAATTGAAATTTAAAGTGTTTGTAATTAAATTAATATTTTAATAGTGTGATTAATTTATAAAAAGTGTTTAACAATATTAAATACATACATAAATTGTTATAAAAATATAAAAATGTGAAATGGAGCCTTAAACTAAGAAGGAGGCAGCAGTTCTTTTGTTCCCGATGATGCAGAAATGGGTGAGTGACTTTTATTAAGTTACTTTTTTTGTTAAATTTTAGAAATTGAATTGATTTATAAAAGGAAGAATCTATTTAAATTGAAAGTCAACTTTTGGAACATTTCACTTTATCAAAGAGATGTCCATATGGGTAAACTGGTAACTTTTTGAGATTCTGTAAGAAAGGCCAAAGAATTAACTTAAACTAAATTGTTTGATAGAATCATTTTATAACCAATTGCTACATACATATGTGACAAATTATGATATACAATGATCTGCCATGGCGTCAATCACATTTGGGCATGATAGGAATTTTTTTTCACGCAAGCCACATTAGTGTTTGTTTGTTTAATTTAATTGTCAAATTTGATTTTATGTTTTTGATTTGGAAAGCCATTTTTATTGTATGTATGTACGTAGGTAATTAAAGTGGTCACAGTCTCAATTCAATATTGGAAGACTAAAAGTTAAGGAAAGTTTTATTTGGCAGATAATTAAAGAACTAAAGGCAAATATTTAAATAAATGATGTTGGTTTACTTTATTCATATAAAATCTTTTGGAAAACTGAGTTGCAATATATCCGCAATTGAGCTGAAGTTATGTTTTTACGCCACTTTAGTAAATGGTATATTAGAATTATTTCTCAGTCGATTATGCGCTTTATTGTTATTTTAATTTAATGATTCCTACGTAGGTACGTACCTATATCCGATATTTATAAAGTTTGTTTTGTACTGAAAGTGGACAAACAGTTATACATACATATGTTGGAAATGCAGTAATTGTGATGAAATTTAGCATGTGTTACAATTTTGAACTCAAAAATTATATTGTAAAGTGTAGTGATCATCGAGCCATATACATATGTCCCTAGATACCATGATGTTCCTTAAAGGAAATGATATTAACGCTCATTACTGGCACGTTGTACGTTCATTTACATGTTGGTAGAAAAGGATCCTTATATGTATGATGCTCAATTAAGGTAGTATCATCCGATGCTTAGACACATAGTTTCCTAGACATAGTTCCTTAGATTTATTCAATTTGAGTTTATAAGGAAAGTATTATTCGGAAAGAATAACATTGCATGGAAAGGTTTCCTGCGGATATTTGTACTAATGTTTGTTTGACCATGATGATCAGTGCTTCAAAAGTCCCTACAAATTATTTATCTGTAATACGATCGGGTCTGAATTTGTGCAGTACACTTTGATGACATGTCCTATAATCGACTAAAACTAAATTGTTTTGATAGAATCATTTTATAACCAATTGCTACATTCATATGTGACAAATTATGATATACAATGATCTGCCATGGCGTCAATCACATTTGGGCATGATAGGAATTTTTTCACGCAAGCCACATTAGTTTGTTCGTTTAATTTAATTGTCAAATTTGATTTTATGTTTTTGATTTGGAAAGCCATTTTTATTGTATGTATGTATGTAGGTAATTAAAGTGATCACAGTCTCAATTCAATATTTGAAGACTAAAAGATAAGGAATGTTTTATTTGGCAGATAATTAAAGAACTAAAGGCACATATTTAAATAAAAGATGCTGGTTTACTTTATTCATATAAAATCATTTGGAAAACTGAGTTGCAATATATCCTCAATTGAGCTGAAGTTATGTTTTTACACCCTGCGCCACTTTAGTAGGATGGTATATTAGAATTATTTCTCAGTAGATTATGCGCTTTATTGTTATTTTAATTTAATGATTCCTACGTAGGTACGTACCTATATCCGATATTGATAAAGTTTGTTTTGTACTGAAAGTGGACAAACAGTTATTCATATGTTGGAAATGCAGTAATTGTGATGAAATTTAGCATGTGTTACAATTATGAACTCAAAAATTATATTGTAAAGTGTAGTGATCATCGAGCCATATACATATGTCCCTAGATACCATGACGTTCCTTAAAGGAAATGAGATTAACGCTCATTTCTGGCACGTTGTACGTTCATTTACATGTTGGAAGAAAAGGATCCTTATATGTATGATGCTCAATTAATATACTATCATCCAATGCTTAGACACATAATTTCCTAGACATAGTTCCTTAGATTTATTCAATTTGTGTTTATAAGGAAAGTATTATTCGTAAGGAATATCTTTGCATGGAACGGTTTCCTGCGAATATTTGTACTAATGTTTGTTTGACCATGATGATCAGTGCTTCAAAAGTCCCTACAAATTATTTATCTGTAATACGATCGGGTCTGAATTTGTGCAGTACACTTTGATGACATGTCCTATAATCGACTTTGTTCAATTCGCCTAAAGATAACAGCCGATCGGCTGTGCATACTGTGCTTTATATCTTATATATGTTTTAATTATTAACATTTCCAAAGACTTGGTTGACGTAGTGCTCATGGTCCCACTTATGTATATCCATTTAACATGTACATTGAACCTGTAGTAGATTTTTATTACAAATTTGATTCAAAGAAGTCCTTAAGGTTAGTGAAGCATAAGTTAGAATTGGTCTAATAACGCTTTTATAGGATTTGACCAATGTTATATGTAGTGGGACTTAGTTTTAATTTCATGCTTAGGTCGTAGGTCTTGCTATAATCCAAATTGAGTTCTATCTGTCAGTAGTTTTTGTAGACTAAATTGATTTTCATGCAAAAGGTCCAATTTATCATCAATAGTTGAGCTCCATCCGTCGGAACTTTTTTGTAGATTAAATTGATTTTCAAGCAATGGCCTTTCTATAGTCCAATTTATATTCATAAGATTATTTGTGGGTAAGATTAAACTATTAAATACTCTATTCATTCGACTTGTGCATAGAATAGTAAATATACTAAATTATAGACTTTTCAAGAGATTAGTCCATAGAATATTCAATATATTAATCAATAGTGTATATAGGTCTTGACTCCCGGTGCATTTGTCGTTACACTAGTCAATAGATTTCTGATAAGTCTTCGTAGGGATCAGATAAGAAAGCTCTCAACAGTAATGAGACTTATTGGCAATCATGCCAGGAGACTGACTGGGTGGGAAGACTGTCTGGGAGATTGTTGCGACTGTCTGAAATATACTATGTGCAGGGAACAATATTTTGTTTTTTTTTCCTGTTAGGTATGGGGAAAATCTCAAAAATATCCTAAACTTTATAACTCAAACCGGTTAGTTTAGCTCTGGAGGTAGTGAGTAGTACTATAATGGACTCCTACGACCACTAGAGTATCACAACATCATCAAAATTTGTGGACCCAAGTGATTTGCCCTTTGTTCCTAAAACTTAGTCGGTAGACTGGTCATATGATTAGTCCATATGGTAAACAAGTCCATAGTAAAGACTAAACTTAACGATCGAATAAAATAGCCACATCAAATAGTACTTGATGTGGCTTCTCTCCTCAATAGCCATTTTAAAAGTTTCCCTAATATTATTCCTTTAATAAATAAAAATCACAAAATATTATTTTTTTAAAGTTTCATTTTATTTTGTTTTTCGTGTGGTATTTGTTTTTATAACATTTAATTAAAATGACAATATTTTTACAACAGTAATTATTTAAAAAATAAAAGAAAATACGAAATTTAAATAAAAGTTTTACAATAAATTTATGTGTGTTGTATACATACTATATATTGACTTTGAGGAATTACGGTTACATGTTGTGTTATTTTATTTTTTTTTTATAATTTTTATATTTTCAATTTTATTTAAAGGAAACAAAAAATAAACAATGTGGTGGTTATTTTACTGGAACGGAACAATTGAACTTTAGTTGTTTTGCTTCTGTTTTTAAAAAATGTTTCTTTCGTTTTGGTTTTTTTAATTTATTTTTCTTTAAATTGTTTAAATAATGGCAGGCTTTTTATTTCATAGTTTTGTATTTATGTAGGTTCTTTTTGTTTTGTGTTCTCAATTAGACTGTAGGATTTTTTTAAAACTTTAACGAAAACTTTCAAAAAAAATCATTTTAATAAATTTAATTTTGAAAAATTTAGGTGTATAATAATATAATTTGTTTTTGTATGTGCTAAATTTATTTTTTTATTTTTGTTTAATGAAATTTTAATAAAATATTTGTTGTTGTTTAGTTTTATCTCAATATTTATAATTTTTTTCTTTTTTGGTTTTTCTTAATAAAAAGACACGAAAGTGAAAGAGGTTGGTTTTATGTTTTTTTTAATTTTTGCCATAATTTTGTTTACTTATAAATTATACATGTTCTAGTATTCTTAAATATTAAAAACACACCGAGAAATTTTATTAAAAAAATTATTTGTTATTTATTTCTTTTTGTTTTTATTATTTGCTATCGAATTTTAAAATTTTGAGTTTAATATATTCTAAACTTTTAATTTTGTTTTGTATTAATTTTTCTTATTTTTTAAACACCAAAAGCTTAAATTTAGTTTCATTTTTTTTAAGAGTTTTAGAGAGAGAGAGAGAGTGAAAAGTTATCTAAATATTTTTAATTTTTTACAAAATCTTTTTTTTTTTAAATTTATTTCTTTAATATTAATAAATTTTCTCAGCACATTCTTGTTAAACATAAAATATAAAAAAAGGTTTATTTCAACTTTTGTTAAATAAAGAATTAAAAAAGTTTTTGTTAGAGTTGAAAATTATATTTAAAAAAAAAAAGTTTATTTTGTAGTTTAGGTTTGTTTTCTTGTATTTTATTTTTTTTAACTAAAATAAAGAAATTTTACTTTATCACATTTGCATTACGTCTTTGTTCTTAGCACCTGATAAACAATTTTCAAAGTATTTTTAAAAATCGTTGCTTTTCCATTTGTTTATTTAATTATACTTTAAAAACTGTTTTCAAAATTTTGCTCAACTTTTTTAAAGTTTTGCAAAATTTGTTTTACTCATCCACGCCTTTTTTTAAAAAAACTCTTATCTATTTTTTGTTCTACTTACAGTTAAAAAATCTTTTCTTTTTGCTTTCTTTCCTTAAATAATTTATTTTTTTCAAACATTTCCTTTCTTCTTTAGAATATTTCTTATTTACATTAATTCTGCCAACTCAAACTTTATCACAAATCTTTAAAAAAAATGCTTCTTTCCATATATTTTTTTCATTTAATCCTATTTCGTTTTTTGTTTTGTTTTTCTTTAACATTACACTTCATTTCATTTATTTTCTTTAACATTCATTTGCCATAACGTCTCACTCTTTAGTTTTTGTTCATTTTTTATTTATTATGTGAAAAGTAAAATTTTTTATTAAGGATAAAGTTTACAAGACAATTTTGCTATTATGTTTCATTTCATTCGTTCCAGAACATTTCATAATATTCACTTGTAATTCTACTTTTCATTTCCAACTCTGTTCTGGAATTCTATATTTACAGGAGTAAACTGACTCCTGTAATACATCTACATATCCGCTTGTTTAAAGGTTGGTTGTAACCTATTCCTAGAAATCTTACTGGTTAAAATCTGGCATCTATCGTTCATTTATTCACGAATTCATTTGAAAATATTTCCATAAATTGAAAAAAAAGTTGATGTATTACCCAAAAAAATTATATTCCCCCCTATTTGGCATTTCAATTCGAATCGAAATTTTCTCCGTTTGGTAACTTTGATATTCTGCATTTCGATTCGACGTAGCTGCGATCGTAAAGCAGAATGCAACATTGAAACGAAATGGAATTACATCTTATTTTTCTTATGATTCCAATTATTTGATGGAATACCATCTTACGATCGTTACGTAACTGAAAGCAAGAACGTAATCAAAATGCAGAATAGAGGTGATTGATTGAAATGCCGGTCCTAGACTCACAAAGGTATTATTCTGGTTCTTTATTCTATATTAAGGCGATCTGTCTGTCGGCCTATCGTTGTTACCTCAATTTTTATTGAACTAAAGTAATACTTGTACCGGGAATGTTCCCAGACATGATATAATTGGGTCACATACAGTAGCCTAGGAGTAAATCAAAGCAAGACAGAACTGGTACTGTTCATAAAAAACAATATTCCAAGCATCAACCTGCCGCGCTTACAGAACTGCGAAATCTCCTTATCAAACAATGCTAAATATGTAGTTATTATCCTAGAATCCAAATTACCTTTGAAATTTAACATCTAACACAGAGTCAAAAAAGCAACGGTCACCTACTATATCTGTCGTAAAATGTTTGGGATGAAATGGGAACTTACTCCCAACATAGTCAAATAGATGTATACAGCTATAGTTACGTTCTATTCTTTTATACATATCTCTTGTATAGTGGACTTCAACTAAGAAGAAATCAGTTTTACAAAGTTCGGAAATCAGCATGCATTGGAATGACAGATGCTCTAGAAACTAGTCCTTCAGAAGCTCTGAATACTATATTGCACAACGTATAGACCTGAATATAATGCGAGATGTAACTCATCCGGAAGTTGGAGATCAAAAACATATGGACATGCTAAGATTTTAAGCCTATTATTATTCTAGGAGCGAGTGGTGTAGGTGTAACCTACATAGAGAATATACCACCAGAATATTTGCTGATGGTTCTATAATAGAGTGCGGCGTTGTTTCTGACGTCTTCTGTAAAGAAGCTGGGTATTGTTTTACGGTATGAAATATTTGCGACAATGTCAGCCTATACGGTACTATATGATCTCTATATTCGTGGCAACATAGAAAGTTTTGTCGATAATCAAGCGGCGCTTCTTTCACTAAACTCTCATATACTACCAATTCCCTATTAGTCAGACAAAGTAAGAAATATATGGCAGGGTCGCCTATCTGACATTACCTTTGATATCTTCAAAGCAGTATCCTCAGATTCTTCAAAAGGCTGAAAATAAATTAAATAACCTAGGGGGGTAAAGGAGCCAAGTTATTGTGGCCAATGAGAAACACATATGACACCTTATAAACCGAAATAGGCAGGATATATCGAGGTTGATAGCAGTAATACGATGGCTGCTAGCAGACATGCAAGTCGGCTTAGGCTACATCTGACATCTGACGATTGGGGTGGTCCTGTCAAAACGGAGTCCCTTCGACCCTACTTGATTGGTCGCGCGTGGTAGTGAACTACCACGATAACTGACAAACCAACTAGGCCCTAAACGCTAGGTACTCGTACAAGACGTCTAGTGCAAGATATGATACCTTATAAACCGAAATAGGTGGGATATATCGAGGTTGATAGCAGTAATACCAGGACACTGGGTGCTAGGCAGACATACAAGCCTGCTTAGACTATCCTTCAATGAACTCTGTCGCAGTTACAATGACAGGGAAAGGGAAGAAATAGTCTTCCATCTTCATCTTAATATTTCTCACGGCTACAGAATGGATTTAATATTACAAAATACTACATCTGACGAGTGGGGTGGTCCTGTCAAAGAGGAGTCCCTTCGATCTTTTCAATGTTAAAGCTTATTCGATAACGAATATAGAGATAAGAACCAAGATTTGAAAATTTTGAATCTATATTAAAAAACAATATACCGAAAGAAATGAAACATTGTTACATCATTGTCATTTGATATACTTTATCCCTATCATTGATTGTTATTTGAAATTAAATTATTTAAAAATTATAATTATTGTAGTTTTTTTTCTAAATCAAACAAGAAGAAACCCATAACTTTTGTATTATTTTCTTTAGATATCTGTTGTTGTTTTTGTTTCTAATGTATGAAGGATTTGTTGTATTTTGTTTTTTAAATCTCATTTTTAATATTTTTTGCTCGTTTTTTTATTAAAAATCAGTCTCTATTGCATGTTGTTTGTTTGTTTGTTTTAGTTAAAATGTTTGTTTTTGTTAATTACTATTGTTTGTATAAAAGTTTTATTTTTAATTAAACTTTATTTAGTTTTTAATTATTTTTCTTTAGTACGCTTGGCTTATTATTTTCTTTTATTAGTTTTTTTTGTTTTTTTTTTTCATCTAATGTTTTGATTTATTTTTAATTATTTATTAAAAACTATTGCGTATGTGCCTTAGAAAAAATATCACATTCTTACTTCGTTCGATCGAGAGACTTGTTATTTTTTTTTTTACTTTTTTTTTATAAATTTTTGTTTTAATTTTTCTTATTTACAAGACTTTTTTTGTTTTTTTGATTTCTGCTAAAATATATATATATTTATTTATTTTTTTAAAAATATATCAATATTTTGAGGTCATTACGAAAATTATTGCTAAAAATTGTGGTTTGTTTTTCATGTTCTGTTTTTTTTTTTTTTTTTTTTTAACTTAAAATATGTTTCAAACCTTAGTTTCACTTATGTATAGTTTTAGTTATCTAAGTTAATTGTGGTTTTTTAAACTTAATTATTATTTAACTTATAGTTGTAGGTTTTTTGTTTTATTTTTTTTTATAAATATTGTAGACATTTATATAAAAATTAATTTTCTTTTTTTTTTGTTTAGAATTCAAAATATTTTTTTTAGTTTATGCTGTTAAAAATGTTTAAGAGTATTTTTTTTTTTTAGTTTCCTTTAAGTTTAAGAGAAAAAGATAGAGAGTTAAAAATATTGCTCACAACATCAACAGTAAAATATTTTTTTTTTTATTTTTTATATATTTTGTTTTTTTAATATCCAAAAAGACATCTAACACCAAAAAATAGATTTATAAAATTGTATTTAATTTTTTTTTGTTTAGTTTTTTTGTTATTTATATAAATGTATTTTGTAAGTAATTTACATAAGATTGTTTACTTTTTTATTTTTTTTTATTTGTTAACAAGAATTTTTAATTTTTACATAAAACTTAAAATTGGTAATAAAAAAAATAAGAGTCCCTTTTGAAAAAAGTCTGTGTGTTCAACTAAATTATACTAGAAAATTTAAATTACCTTTTTTTTGGAAAGAAAACAAATATTAGATACGTCTTTTTTGTGTTAAGGTGACGACGATATATTAAAATTGACATTCCTCCCATTTAAAATAGGATTTTTTTGTTTTTATCCACAAATACTGCTGAAGATCTTATCCAAATACATTTCAAGTAAATCCCGATATCGAATTTAAGCTAAAATATGTATAACCGTCCGACGATAATAATTGGTGAATGCTTTTTCTTAAGATCATAATTGTCTCTATTAACTTTCTCCATTTTACTAAACCGCTAGCTGATAGCACTAATAAATGGACACTGGGTGCTAGACAGACATGCAAGTCGGTTTGAAGGTACTTCATATCCAACCTTAGTGAGATATCTCGATCTAAACTTAATAACATCGTGAGATTTATCAACGCTACAGACTAGATCTAATACTATACAATAATCCATCTGGTGAGTGGAGTGGTCCTATCAAAACGGAGTCCCTTCGACTCTACTTGACTGTTCGCGCACAGTGAAATATCACGATTTCCTTTAGTACAGAGTATTCCCTTAATTAATCGAGTAAAATTTATCGAAATTTCCTTGTTTGAGATGATGGCTTTCGATATTATTTCTTTCCACACAAAAGTTTACTCGCTCATGAATGCTCATGAATATGTTTATGAAACTATTGATAGCACGGAATGACAATAGAATCAGTAACAGTAAAAGAATTTCAGAGTCTTTATCATGGATTTTTAAACAAATATCTCTCAAAAGAAATCAAAATTTTAAATTAAAGATTCAGGGTATGATGACCTAATTTTCGAGGTTTTTGTTTGAAATAATCTGCTTGCATTTTTAACTTAAATAATATCAGATCACCATATTTTTTAAAATTCCATACTCTAGGCGAATAGGGTTTGGGAGTGATGAATTAAATTGTTTTACATCGAAATACTTCTGCAGAAAGTTTGTTCCACATTTTCCTTGTTATAATGTGTTATACGATCCACTGGCCAATCGACGTTTCTCTAATTTCAGAAAAAAAAAAACATATTCCACTGTAATATTAATAGAAGAGTGATATATATTCCACTTTATGAAGGTGCAC
Organism: Lucilia sericata; assembly: GCF_015586225.1. Taxonomy (NCBI): domain Eukaryota; kingdom Metazoa; phylum Arthropoda; class Insecta; order Diptera; family Calliphoridae; genus Lucilia; species Lucilia sericata. The sequence continues at coordinate 54,256 of NW_023995552.1, read as the reverse complement.
CAGCTATTAAATAGAGTTGATACTCTAATATCTCCAATAAGTAGCTTCGCTCTTTCCTTTAAGCGCTCGAGTAGGTGCAAAATAGACAGGGAAACTCCGACCATTACATGAGAGTTGCATTCCATTTTTCGGATAAAAGCGGTGAATATCGCAAGAATATCAGATAGATTATGTGTTACACCGTATAAAGAGACACTTGTTTTGATTATTTTGACTTCATGTCCAGAATATCAAGTTTTTCTGATTTCTTAGGTTATAAACGACATCAAATGCAATTAATTTTCATAATATTCCAAAGTTCAGGGTTGTTAGCTTTTCCCTTTTTAGGAATTGCCTTTACAGTAGATTGATTGGAGGATGTATACTACATTAAATCCGAAGAAATATACTCTCCTCCTCTTCATGGAAGATAAATGTTTTTTTTTTTGGTAAAAATAAACATATTCTTCACTGAATGTATTATCTAACAATGTTCAGAAACTTAGTTTCCTGGACGTAATTCCTAAGAATTTTCCAATCAATGTCCGTGAGGAATGTTATATCCGGTTTAATATCACTTCCAAGACATTTAGATCTAACTTTGACAAATGCCTGACATTGACAAAGATAGTGCTCCAGGGTTTCACTGTTCTTTCCACATGCTCTACTTTCGTCTGAAGCAGCACGTCCAATTTTGAATAGCTTTGCTCGTAATACTGTGTGTGCACTCAGATTACGTACCCTGGTACCTATGTACCTCAGACTTGCTTATTTTTTGGAGATTTCTCGTCATTCTATAAGATAATTGTGGTTATACCCGCTGTTTCATTGTTAAAAGAGTTTAGTTAATCTAAAAATAAATTTAATCCAATGCTAATCCACTTTGCGGTTTTTGAAATATAGTTTGAGTTAAAAACTTACTCCTCAAACCAGTTTTAATGATCAAATGCCAGTAATAGAAGTTTTCTAATAATCTGGCCATGTTTTGGCATTTCTTATCCTGGTTTAATCCACTTTCATTAGCCGCTTAACATTCGAATATTAATTCTCTAGATTTTTGTTAAAGTTCTGAAAATATGTAGTTGTCAATCACGGAATATAGTAATATGCCCATAAATCAGTATAATGCCAAACAACCGGCGAAATCACGACTACTGATTGGGGACTAAGAAACTCAGTTTCTGAGCGTAGTTCAATTAAACCTTAATGTTTAATTATATTAGTCCAAAACTAATATTTTCCATGAATTTTGCACAACAGACCCTATTCGATCTAGGTGTATTTCTTCGGCTTTGGTGTAGTATATATTTGATAATTTTGAGTTCTCTGATAGTACACACAACTTTTAAAATTCTTAAAAACTTTCAAAACAAATGTTTGAGGTCTACCTCATGGTACAAGTTAATCAAATACAAAATAATATACAAAAATAAATTATAATTATAAATGAAAAAATATCTTAAATAATATTATATACAAATATTGAAACCTTTTAAAAATTGTCCTTAAATTGATTTTTAAAAAAAGTATAGATTTTTCTTGATTATTTTTTTTTTTACATTTTTCAATATTTTTAATTTTGTAAATTTTCTAAACACGTCTATTTGTTTTCTCAAAAATGTTTCGTTTTTTATTATAAATAGACACCGAAAACACACATTTAATGATTAAATTTAGTTTTGTTTTTGTTCTGCTTTAATTATATAAAGTTTATACATATACATTTATATAATTTAAAAAAAATGCATTTAATTCATTTGTTTATAATGCAAAAATGTTCGTTGTTATTTTATTTTAATTTTATATTTCTAACGCTATATATAAAAAAATATTATTTTATTTTATTTTATTTTATTTTTTAAATATATTTTTTAAAATGTATATTTTTTAGGTGAAATGATAAAAATACTACTAATAAAATTTATTAAATAAAAGTCTTTAAATCCCTCCAATTGGTTTGAAAATAAATACAATTTTTTTATAGATTTTTATAAAAAAATTAAATGTTTTACTTTTTATAATTTCAACTAATTTTTTTTGTGTGTTTTTATATAATTTACAAGTATTTTTCTAAAAAAACTTTCTTTAAATGAATTTTTTTGATTTCAAATATATTTTAAGAAATTGGACACCAATATTTTATTTTTAATGAAATATTGCTTTGTTTATATATAATTTAATATGCTTTTTTATTTATTTGTTTTTTCCTTTAGTTTTTCATTAATAAAAATTGTAGTTTTTGTACAATTAGTTGCAGTTTAAAAATTAAATATGTTAAAAAATTAAAAAAAAAATCAAAAAATAAAAATCATAAGTTTTGTTTTTTGTTAAAAAAATCAAATTTTATTTAAAAAAAATAATATAAAATAACATTAAACATAATAAAAATTATATTTTATAAATATTGTTCTATTTTATTTAAAATATAATAATAATTTTATTTACTTCACAATTTTCACAGCTTCTTTTTGTTGTGTGTTTATTTAATTTAATTTAATGTTAAGAATTTTTTATATATAATTTTCTTATAAGAAAATTGAGAAGTTTTGAAATTATATAAATTTTGTTTTTGTGATGCTAAATAAAAAATTATTTAAATTATAGAAACTTTTTTTAAAAATAAAAATTAGTTATTTTGTTTATAAATAATAGTAATAATAATAATAATAAAAAAGGACAGTATTCTGTTACCAAAAGTTTTAAAATTAGGCAGTGTTTTAAGTTGAAAAGTTAATAAAAAGTCTAAAATCAATTACAAGAATAATAAAAATAAATGTTAGTAAGTCTTAGAAGAAAAAAAAATATAATAATTAATTAAATAATAAACTTGAAACTTAAATGTCTTTTATTTAAAGCTCTGCAAAAAAATAAATAATTGAAGAAAAAAAAAAAATAATTTAGCAATATAGTATTTTGTTTGTTTAAAATAATCTAGAGCTTTACAATTTTTTTTTTAATATTAAACGAGTTATATAATGAACACTTTTTTTATAAAGAAAAATTATAAATATATATTTAAATTATTATTAATGAAAGAGTAACAGTTTAACTGTCTCCTAAACAAAATGTGAAATTTAAAATTATACACCCTAGAGATATTTGCAGCAGTGTTAAGAGTTTGGTTTTCGCTTAAGATCTAAAAGTTTTAATTAAACTGCATTTAGGTTTATTTCTTTTTACAATTTATTTTTGAAAGACATAATTAATTTCTCTGGGAGATCATTTTCCTCAATTTTAATTTGAGGAAAGAAAAACCTTTTTCAATGATTCCTTGCATATTCTGAGATCTGGTCCTTGCATAGTACGGAGTTAAATATTAATTCGCCTTTAATTATTGGAAAGAGACATGTTTAGAGCGAGTTTTAATCTTGGAGATCAAAGGCCAAAGAGGAATCAGTAATGTCTTCCACTGGGTTTTATGTAGAGATTTAGATTCACTTTATTCATTAGGGGACTAATTCGATATAACTTCTAGGGTTAAACCCTTTGGGAGGGGAGCCAGTCCCCTCTTCTCTATATCTTTATGGCCTTGTTCTTTTTCTAATGTTTTGTTTCTATATTTTTGGATCTTCACTTCCTACGAAGGGAATCACAATCGACCTTATGGTCCCCGAGTGGGTTTGCATTTTTTCCCTTCTATATGTAATACCAATAGTTCCAAGATTGCTTTTTAAGAATCTAAAGTGAACTGAACTAGAACTGAACTAGAACTGAACTAGAACTGAACTAGAACTGAACTAGAACTGAACTAGAACTGAACTAGAACTGAACTAGAACTGAACTAGAACTGAACTAGAACTGAACTAGAACTGAACTAGAACTGAACTAGAACTGAACTAGAACTAAACTAGAACTGAACTAGAACTAAACTAGAACTGAACTAGAACTGAACTAGAACTGAACTAGAACTGTACTAGAACTGAACGAACTAGAACTGAACTAGAACTGAACTAGAACTGAACTAGAACTGAACTAGAACTAAACTAGAACTAAACTAGAACTGAACTAGAACTGAACTAGAACTGAACTAGAACTGAACTAGAACTGAACTAGAACTGAACTAGAACTGAACTAGAACTGAACTAGAACTGAACTAGAACTGAACTAGAACTGAACTAGAACTGAACTAGAACTGAACTAGAACTGAACTAGAACTGAACTAGAACTGAACTAGAACTGAACTAGAACTGAACTAGAACTGAACTAGAACTGAACTAGAACTGAACTAGAACTGAACTAGAACTGAACTAGAACTGAACTAGAACTGAACTAGAACTGAACTAGAACTAGAACTGAACTAGAACTGAACTAGAACTGAACTAGAACTGAACTAGAACTGAACTAGAACTGAACTAGAACTGAACTAGAACTGAACTAGAACTGAACTAGAACTGAACTAGAACTGAACTAGAACTGAACTAGAACTGAACTAGAACTGAACTAGAACTGAACTAGAACTGAACTAGAACTGAACTAGAACTGAACTAGAACTGAACTAGAACTGAACTAGAACTGAACTAGAACTGAACTAGAACTGAACTAGAACTGAACTAGAACTGAACTAGAACTGAACTAGAACTGAACTAGAACTGAACTAGAACTGAACTAGAACTGAACTAGAACTGAACTAGAACTGAACTAGAACTGAACTAGAACTGAACTAGAACTGAACTAGAACTGAACTAGAACTGAACTAGAACTGAACTAGAACTGAACTAGAACTGAACTAGAACTGAACTAGAACTGAACTAGAACTGAACTAGAACTGAACTAGAACTGAACTAGAACTGAACTAGAACTGAACTAGAACTGAACTAGAACTGAACTAGAACTGAACTAGAACTGAACTAGAACTGAACTAGAACTGAACTAGAACTGAACTAGAACTGAACTAGAACTGAACTAGAACTGAACTAGAACTGAACTAGAACTGAACTAGAACTGAACTAGAACTGAACTAGAACTGAACTAGAACTTGAACTAGAACTGAACTAGAACTGGAACTAGAACTGAACTAGAACTGAACTAGAACTGAACTAGAACTGACTAGAACTAACTAGAACTGAACTAGAACTGAACTAGAACTGAACTAGAACTGAACTAAACTGAACTAGACAGCTGAACTAGAACTGAACTAGAACTGAACTAGAACTGAACTAGAACTGAACTAGAACTGAACTAGAACTGAACTAAGAACTGAACTAGAACTGAACTAGAACTGAACTAGAACTGAACTAGAACTGAACTAGAACTGAACTAGAATGAACTAGAACTGAACTAGAACTGAACTAAGAACTAGAACTGAACTAGAACTGAACTAGAACTGAACTAGAACTGAACTAGAACTGAACTCGAACTGAACTCGAACTGAACTAGAACTGAACTAGAACTGAACTAGAACTGAACTAGAACTAAACTAGAACTGAACTAGAACTGAACTAGAACTGAACTATAACTGAAGTAGAACTGAAGTAGAACTGAACTAGAACAGAACTAGAACTAACTAGAACGAAATAAACTGAACTAGAAAGAACTGAACTAGAACTGAACTAGAACTGAACTAGAACTGAACTAGAACTGAACTAGAACTGAACTAGAACTGAACTAGAACTGAACTAGAACTGAACTAGAACTGAACTAGAACTGAACTAGAACTGAACTAGAACTGAACTAGAACTGAACTAGAACTGAACTAGAACTGAACTAGAACTGAACTAGAACTGAACTAGAACTGAACTAGAACTGAACTAGAACTGAACTAGAACTGAACTAGAACTGAACTAGAACTGAACTAGAACTGAACTAGAACTGAACTAGAACTGAACTAGAACTGAACTAGAACTGAACTAGAACTGAACTAGAACTGAACTAGAACTGAACTAGAACTGAACTAGAACTGAACTAGAACTGAACTAGAACTGAACTAGAACTGAACTAGAACTGAACTAGAACTGAACTAGAACTGAACTAGAACTGAACTAGAACTGAACTAGAACTGAACTAGAACTGAACTAGAACTGAACTATAACTAAACTAGAACTGAACTAAAACTGAACTAGAACTTAATTAGAACCGTGAACTGTGATAAGTCGCCCACAGATTTTGAATTAACAAATAGATCTTAAAGTTGTTCAACTCACAATCGGTGTCGTAGTGTTGTATGTTGTCATTTTTATTTCTTTTGTTTTCCAATACAACAATTCGATACAACAATACCAATTGTAAATTGGACAAATATATATTTTTAATTAATGTAGTAATAACAGTTTAAAAGCAAATATCTAAAAGGTGCATTTACAAAATACTTTCTTTTTTACAATAGAATTTTTTTGATATTTTTAACATGAAACATTATTTATAAAAACAAATATACACCAATTTTATAATTTATTAAAACAAAATAATTAAAAATCTATTGTTCTTAAAAAAAAGAATTTAAAACTTTAAACAAAACTTTCTTTTCATTCCGTTTCTTTTTCTGATTTCGTTTACGGGTATTTTTAATGTAATTTCTGTTTTTTATGTTTTACAATTTATGAGGTACTTTTATATTTTTGGCACAGTGAAAGTTTTTTCTTTTTAACTTTTTTATTTATTTAATTTTTTTTTGTAGTTAATTGATTATTTACTGTTTTGCTTTTTTATTTTAATTTACTTTATAACATTTACATTTTTTAGTTTATTACTTTTGTGTGTTTTTCGATTTTATTTTATTTTAAGAATTAATTCATTGGTACGGCAAAATTTTTTTTAGTTTTATTTTGTTTGTATTATTTTTTAAATATTTTAAATTACTTTGTTTTTTTTATACATAAAGGGTTTTCTTGTGTTTAATTAGGTTTTTTGTTTGTTTTTATTTAATTATTGAAACTACATTAAGTTTTAATTCGATGTTCTTGGTTCAATATTGTTTGTTTTTTTTACATTTATTTAGTTTAAGGTTTTTTATTGGTTTTGTTTATAAAAAAAATATTATTAATATATAAGAAATAAAAAAATTGCATATGTTTTCTGTATTAGACAAAATTAATAAACTAAAAATTAAATAAAATTTTCTATTGTTTTTGTTTTGTTAGTTTTAAGTTACTTGTGCTATTTATTTTGTTTTTTTAATCACAGTTTTGTATTAATTATATTCTTTTTTGTTGTAGTTAATGTTTTGTGTTTTAGTTTAAATATATATTTTGATTATATTGTTGTTGTTTTTGTTTAACAATTATTTGATTGTTTGTTGTAGTATGTAGCTATTTTTAATTAAATTATTCTTTTTTTTTTTGTTTGATTGTTAAATAAAAAAAATTTAACTATTGGCGGTGGCTGCTTAAAATTGTATATAATAAGTTTAGGTTTTTAGTAAAAATTTGTGTATTTGTAAATAAACTATTTAAATATTTTTATTTATTTTGTTTTATGGTAGTTTAAAAACAAAAAAAATCATAAAAATATTTTTTTCTGTTTTAAAAAATAGTTATTGTATATTGCTCTATTTGTTTTAAATATATATATATTTTTTTTAATAAAAAAAATTTTTAACTATTGCTATGCCTCTTTTTTGCTATTTTGTTTTTGTAGATTTGTGTATATAATCAATATTAGAAAGTAGTTAACAATATTATTTCTTTAAGTTTAGTTTATAATTATTATTGCATTTTGTTTTTTGTATAAAATAATATTAAAAAAAAGAAACTATTTATTTTATTTTATTTTATTTAGTTTTTGTGTTTAAAAATTTGTCTATTATGCTTCTTTTAAGGCTATTTAGGTTCTTTTTTTTTGCATTTGATTTGTTTTATTTTGTTTCTTAATAAACATTAAAAATAATTCAAATCATAATTAAATTATAATAAAAAATAAATAAAATCTTTAAAATAAACGGCAGATTAGTTAGATTTTAAATACTTGTTTCTTTCCTTTTTATAGTTTGAGTGTTTTTTTTTTTCTGTAATAATAATTAATACTTTTCTTGCTTGTTTTTAGTTTTTAATTTATATCTGAAACCAAATTTAGTTTTATTTTTGTAACTTTCAAGAAAAACTCTCAACTGTGATGTGTGTGTGTAAGTGTTTTAATTTTCTTTTATATATATTTTTCCTATTTAAAATATAATTTTGTAAAGCCCCATAAAATTTTGTTTGTAAATCCTATTTCTTTTTTCCTTAAACTCAATCCAGCACCAAATCATAAAATTTAATCAAAAATTTTTTTTCTTTTTGAAATTATTAAATAAAATTCTAATAAAAATAATAAACTAAAGGAAATTTTACTTTTAAAGCACTTTTTGTTAGTAATTTAGTGTTGTGAACTATCATGAAGTAACATGAAATGTTAGGAAATTTAATAATTGATTTGTGTTCAGTTCGTAGAACCATTTTAGATCCTTTAATTTAAAATAAAAGTTTTTTTTGAACTTTAAGCCTTCACAAACAAATACTACTTTTTAAGAACAATTCTAAAACCAGTTCATGTTTCAGTATTTTGTTAAATTGCCTTTAAGCTTTAGAAGTTTGTAGCTCGAAGGACCATTTAAAACCTAAACTTTGTTTAAAAAGGTGTTTTACTTGCATAGAGGGGTAGACACGAAAGTTATTTAACAATAAAATTTAACTTTCTATTCGAATGTTTTGAAAACAATTTATGTTTAAGAACCTTGTGGTTTGTAAGTTTTAAAAAATTTAAAAATTTGGAAATTTTTAAATTTGAAGGAGCATTTTGGATTAGTAAACTTTGTGCTACAAGCTTCTCTAACTAAGAATTTGCTTAAGTCATTTAGAACGAACAACTCTTGAAGTTTTAAAACTTTACACTTCGTAGGACCATTTTATATTAAAAATGCAAGCTTTTCTTGAATTCAAAACCAGTTCAAATACTTCTTTTTAGACACAATTCTAGAACTAGTTCTTATTTAAGTTATTTTTGTTTGATTGGAAAGTATTTTCTTTTAAAAACCTTAATGTTGTAAAAATTTTGCAATTCGAAGGACCATTTTAGGTCCATTAATGAACTAAAACTTTCGAAAACAAATACACATTCTTAGGAACAATTCTTGAACTTGTACTTTTTTCCGTGATTTTTTTAATTGCTTTAATTAAAACAGGTTTTAACTTCTGTATAATTTATTGAATAAAACTTGGCACGTTTGCGTACGATATGTAAGATTTTATGTTTCGTAGTTCGAAGGACCATTTGAAACACAAACTTTACTTGCATATAGGGGAAGATATGGAAGTTATTTAACAAAAAAGTTAAACTTCCTAATAGATGTTTTGAAAACAATTGAAGTTTTATTACCTCGTAGTTCGGAGGACCCTTTTAGGTATCTTTGCTTGAAATGATTTTGATCTCATATACAAAGAAGTGCTATTTAATGGATTGTATTAATTTAAACATGTTTTAAATATGTAAGATTGTATACTTAGTAGTTCGAAGGACCATTCAAAACACAAACATTATTTGCATATATTGGAGGATATGGATGGAAGTCATTTCACAAAAAAGTTAAACTTTCTAAAGAATGTTTTGAAATTGAAATTTTATTACTTCATAGTTCGAAGGACCATTTTAGGTATCTTTGCTTGAAATGCTTTTGATCTCACATACAAAGAATTGCTATTAGATGGATTGTATGTTTCAATTTTGTAATTTGAGGGACAAGCTTTGATTGAAAAGTTTGTTTATTGAAATGGTTATAAAATATCATGTTGTAGTTGATAAGGTATCCGAATGACTTTTCCAGAGTACCAAGAACCGGCAGTGATATAGATATTGTTGATTAGAAGGAAATTATCTTCTTATGTTTTGAAAACAATTGACGTTTTATTATCTCGTAGTTTGAAGGACCATTTTAGGTATCTTTGCTTGAAATGCCTTTGATCCCACATACAAAGAAGGGCTATTTGATGGATTGTATGTTTCAATTTGAAAGAGTTAAGTAATCTCATGTTGAAGTTGATAATAAGGTACCCAAAATACTTATCAAGAGTTCCAAGAACCGGCAGTGATATAGATATTCTATGTATATTTAACTTCCTAATCGAATGTTTTGAAAACAATTGAAGTTTTATTACTTCATAGTTCGAAGGACCATTAAAGGTATCATTGCTTGAAATGATTTTGATCTCACACACAAAAAAGGGCTATTTGATGTATTGTATTAATTAAAACATTTTTTAAATATGTATACGTAGTAGTTCGAAGGACCATTCAAAACACAAACTTTACTTGCATATAGAGGAAGATACATATGGAAGTTATTTAACAAAAAAGTTTAACTTCTTAATAGAATGTTTTGAAAACAATTGAAATTTTATTACCTCGTAGTTCGAAGGACCATTTTAGGTGTCTTTGCTTGAAATGCCTTTGATCCCACATACAAAGAAGGGCTATTTGATGGATTGTATGTTTCAATTTTGTAGTTTGAAGGACAATACTAGATACCTCAATTTGAAATGCAAGCTTCGATTGATAAGTTTTTTTTTGCTGAAAAGGTTATGTAATCTCATGTTGTAGTTGATAATAAGATACCCAAAATACTTATCAAGAGTTCCAAGAACCCGCAGTGATATAGATATTCTATGTATATTTAACTTTCTAATAGAATGTTTTGAAAACAATTAAAGTTTTATTACTTCATAGTTCGAAGGACCATTAAAGGTGTCATTGCTTGAAATGATTTTGATCTCACACACAAAAAAGGGCTATTTGATGGATTGTTTTAATTAAAACATGTTTTAAATATGTATACGTAGTAGTTCGAAGGACCATTCAAAACACAAACCTTACTTGCATATAGGGGAAGATATGGAAGTTATTTAACATCAAAGTTTAACTTCCTAATGTAATGTTTTGAAAGCAATTGAAATTTTATTACCTCGTAGTTCGAAGGACCATTTTAGGTATCTTTGCTTGAAAGGGACATTTTCCTAATTGCAACAAAATTCCATAACATTCCACATTTCTTTCGTTACATTAATATTTTTTAAAATATTTTCTTATAATTTTACTCCACAAAAAGTGCTAGTTATTAATATTCATTTTTAAATCAATTTTATAATTATAATCCAAAATAAGTTTCAGATATGTACCTAATCATATATATTTCTTAATTTTCAATTTAGAGCCTTTAAGACAAAAAATAAAATTTATTTTTTTTATTATTACTAAACTTTTACTAAAGTTATTAAAAAAAGTAATGTAATTTATAAAAGTAATAAAATAATACCCATAATTTGTTCCCATCTCAACTAGCAAGCCAAATGAAAATTGAATTTCAGTTTTTTACTATAATTAATTTGAATGAAATCTATACACCTAAACAAATCAAATCTTATATATTATAGTTAAAAAAAATATAATTAAAGAAAAAAATGAAACAATATCAAAAGTAAAAGATTTCCTTAAAATCTTTACAATTCCACTTTGTGTGTAAAATTTGAAACATAAACTATAAATAAGTTTTGTTTCTTTAGTATTTTCTCTATACATATCTTATCTATATATATATAAAATCTATATAAACCCCAAGATCTTACGTATTATGCTAAAATCCATATGTCGACATATTTTGAATTTTTATTTGTTGATTTTCCTTCTTTCTCTGTTTAACAATTGATCTAAGTTTTAAGTTGTTTTCACGGGCTGTAAAGTTGTATTAAAACTAACGGCGAAGGAGTCTTCTCCTTCGCGCCTCATCTCAGCGTGGAGCATTATGAATGTGTGTAGTTAGATGTTTGGAGAGATAATCGGCACGAGCAAAACATTTGCCACACGATTCACAATGATAGGGCCTTTCACCGGTGTGTATACGTAAATGACGTGTTAAATCGGATTTGCCACCGAAAGCACGACCGCAGAAGAGGCAAACAAATGGACGTTCACCGGTATGTTTGCGTACATGCAATTTTAGATTCTCCTTAGAACGTACACATTTACCACAGAACGGGCAAGCAAAACGGGAGGCAGGAGGTCTAAGTAAGAAAAATGGTAGAATACAAAAATAGTAAAAGTGTTATATTCGACTGAGCCGAATTTTATATATCCATCATCAAAACTTTTAATGTTCTACAATTATATCGGAATTAGGATTTTTTTATTCAATACTTAGCAGTTTAAACTATTAGGTCCATTTTAAGAGACATTGTCTAAATTTTAAAAAATTTTATGTTTCATTTATTTAATATGTATTTATATGTTGATTTAAGCCATTTTATCGATTTTGGTTAATTTTAACCCACATAGACCATTTATTTAGAATGTATTTATATCTTGATTTAAGCCATTTTATCGATTTTGGTTAATTTTAACCCACATGCCAATCGTTCTCTTTGTTTTAAGATGGACGGACAGACATTCAGGTCTTTATGTTTTTATGGGTGGGCGATTTAGCCTATTTTCATTACGAAATGATTCTGAACATCATAAAATATTTTGGTAAAATTTCATCCTACTAGGTCCTCTCTTCACTGTCCTATAATGCTCTCAACAGACAGACGGACGGACATATCTCGATCTTCTCTTTTTTGATGGTGGATAGAGAAAAAATATCGTTTAAAATCATCATTTACCTCTTGTCTCTTTGCCTTTCCTGAGCATCCACCCGTAAGAAATTGAGTATAGAGGCTTCTTGTGGATTAAGACCCAAAAATTGTTCGTTGGGCAAACGTTCAGCATTGATTAGTGACGTTATAGAATTAAGAGAATTTAAAGAATTCATGGAATTGGCGGCGGCAGCAGCAGCTGCCACTGCTGCTTGCTGTGCAGTTTGAGGTGTCATTTGTTGCTGATGTTGGGGTGTGGTTGCGGCAGCTGCTGCAGCAGCCATAGCCGACATATTATGAGCCAAATGGCCAGGCAGTTGAGGTGCTAAGTGTGGGTGATGTACCAGAGTATGTGGGTGATGTTGTGGTGGTGGCGGTGGTGGATGTTGCTGTTGATGATTTGAGTGATAGGAGGAATCCGTTTCAATATGACTGGTTAGAGATGCTTGAAGTAGACGAGGCTGTAACATTAGATAAATACATATACATCCTTTTTCCTTTTTATGGGCAAATTAACCAGCATACTTACCCTCTTATTTGTACTATGTATTCCTTCAGAGCTGCTTATGTTAGGCTCATTGCTGTTGGTCTGAATTGTTGTATTGGCCGAGGTCTGATTTTCCTGATAACTCATTAAACCGGCGGAATCTACGGTGGCATCTTGTTCATCATCGTGTTTAAGCTGTTGTTGCTGATGCTGCAGCTGTTGTTCCTCTTCCTCACGCTCCTTTTTAATATTAATACGCAAATCTTCGACAGTATCGGTGTCGGCCATCATCATATTCGGCTCCTGAGAACTGCTGACCATTTCGTGTTCCTGCAACTGTTGTTGCAAATGTGCAGCAAATGGATTCTTACCCTTTTTGCCATGTAAACGTTCTAAGGCATGATTCAATCTGTGCTTTTTGAACGATTTCAAATAGCGAAACTGCATGCCACAAACGTCACATGTAAAAAGTTTATCCGCCGGTAAACGGGCCCGATGATTGGTTTCTTTGTGTTTGGCATAAGCTGAACGATATCGATAGGATTGACCACATTGTTCACAAATAAAAGGTTTTTCCTCACCTGGTCCCAAAAGGGGATGTTGCAGAGCGGCATGTTGTTCCAATAGCCAAACATTGGGAAACTGAGCATTGCACACTATACAGCGGGTCTCCTCCTCAATGGGCTCACTAAACAGTGATGAGGTATCCGAGGGACTTTTCAGCAGACTGCTGCGGCTGAGCGACAATTGTCCTGGTGTTCCTGGAGCCGGTGGTGGCGTAGATGAGGTAGATGAAGAGGAGCTTTTCTCCTTGCAACTTGAGGTATCAGTTGGAGTTGTTGAATTCAGCAAGAGCTGTGAATACGACTTTAAACTCGCTTCACCCGTCATCATTCCACTGGAATGACGGCGTTGTAATAGTTGTTCTAAGGAATCTTTATAAAGCATCGATGAGGTAATGGAACTGGTAGTGGCGGCACTTGAATTGCCACTATCACGATCTCTTATAGCAGCAGCTTCATCATGATGGCTGGTTGTCAATTCGATAACGCCATCATTGTCATCGTCTTTGTGACAGGGGGTTATAGATCTTTCGGAGCTTTTGTGTAGAGATGATAAGGATGTCGAAGATGAAGCACTCAACAGGGATGGACCGCTGGAGGTGGCAGTTTGTTGAGGTGAGGGTGTGCTTTGTCTAGTTGACTTGGTTAGTTTTTGTGTTTGTAATTGTTGCTGCAATTGTTGTTGATGATGTTGCTGATGAAAAAATGCAGCTGGTGACGGATAACGTATATTAAAAGGTGGTTGCTGTTGTTGTTGTTTGTACTGCTGTTGCTGTGGTGTGGAACGGTGTTGCTGTGTTTGTTTACTAGCTAAATCGGTAGGCCCTCCAAAATGGGCTGCAGAGGATGCGGTGGCAGCTAAAGCTGCTGATGATAATGAGGATCTAGCTAATAAATCGGCAGTGTTAAGATGCATATGATTGGCATGATAATCTTTGGAAAGTAAATCGCTTAAAGGATTAAAACGTTGGCTAAAGTCCTTAGATGTAGGAGGTGGTGTTAGCAAACCGCGATTTCTATAATGAGTTTTTTGTTAAGTACAAAAAAATGTTTTTTTTGTTTATATGTAATTGAATTATTTTACCTTAAAGCTTCCTCTGCTAACCAAGTTTGATGATGCAACATGGTTAATATTCTGGACGGATCAATATCAAATAAACTCAAACCCAAAGGTGTAAAGGGAAAAGCAAATGGCGTAGGACATCTGGTGGCCATACCAAAATTACGTAACAGCTTTTGTTGGATGTTAAAAAAAAAAATAAAAACAAAAAATAAAGAAATAAATAATCAATATTAGTATTAGTAGGCAATTGAGGGTATTTTATATGTTTATAGGATTTCAAGGTTTAAAGGTTTACTTTTTTTGTATCATTTGTAAAATTAAAAAGCCAATATTTTATTATAAAATGTAGATAAACATGCGTCTAATTATAAATACACACAACATTTAGTTAAAAAAAAACATTTAATTATTAAGATGATTTTACTAAACAAATATGAAAATAGGAGTTGTCAAACTAAAAATTTGAACTAAAAAAATATTTTAGGCAGATATTCTAAAGATATAATGCTATAATGTTTATTTTAATTTATTGTTTTTTGGTTTTGCTAAAGCTTACCATTGTATTGTTATCCTGTAGGGAAAAACTGTAAGGATCTCTTTTTTTTTTTTGTTGTGTTAAAAGTATATATTTTGGTATAATCATAGTATAATTATAATTTGTTTACTTTTGAATTTGTAATTACAAAAGAGTTTGAAATTTTCGTTAAGATAATATGATGGTAAAATGTTGACTCGATTTAAATAACTTTTTTATTTTACTATACTTGAGAGGGTATTATGCGTTTGTGTTTGTAATACCCAAAGTCCTATATCCAACTAAAATTATATCAATCTGAATTATTTTCTGAGTCGATTAGCAAATTCCCCCTGTCCATCCTTCCATCCGTCCGTCTATGTGATAAGTCAAGATATTTCACTAAAGATGAAACTTCTGAAAAAGGGTTAAAATGCTAGTGTTCTAAGCTAGTAGACCGGAGGTAGTGGGTTAGATTCCCATCTGAGGCACTGGCTAAGGAGCGCATAACAGACCCGATACAGGCCTAGATGTTTTTCTTCGGATTTGATCTATGTACATACTCCTTTCAAACTAACTAACCAACTTACAAGTTTAATAGAAGGTTTGATGACCCAGTCGAATTTCGTAATGATCGGGTCCCCTCATCTTGTGTGGAAGATAACCCTTCAGATCCTTTGCTATGATAGTTAGTTATGATAGCCCAGTTTTAATTATTTCATTTTCTCTGAGTCCATTTTAACCAAAATAACAGTTGAAAATATCTGATTTAGAAAGATAATATCTCACATTCATTTTAAAGTTAATGTGATGAAAAAATATACAATTTGTTGGACCAGCGATAAGTTTGAGCTAGAAAAGTGTGTATATGTTTTACCTCTCGAATTGTTGATAAGGTTGTCATTTAATGGTTAAACGAAATCATCAAAATATGATTGATTTTGACAGTTTAATTTCAAAGCATTACCAAGAATGTACTAATGGTATCTTAGTCCACAGTGTCTTATCTATTTTTAACTGTTCAATAGTGAACTAGTGATTATAGTCTACTATATAGTCAAGCCTGATCTATAGTCCACACTATAGACTGATCTACAGTTAAAAACTATAGACTGATCTAAAATCAATATTAGAAATTGATCTGGAGTCAAGGTTGTTGACTAATTTATAGTCAAGTTTATAGACGGATCTCTGATTCAGACTATAGACTGTTCAATAGTGAAGATTAAACTAGACAAGCCTACAGACTGATCTATAGTCAAGCCTATAAACTGATCTACAGTTAAGAACTATAAACAAATCTAAAATCAAGATTGTAAATTGATCTGGAGTCAAGGTTATTGACTTATTTATAGCCAAGTTTCTAGACTGATCGCTGATTCAAACTATTCAATAGTGAAGATTTAACTAGTCAACTAGACTGATCTATAGTTGAGAACTATAGACTGAACTACGGTTAAGAACTATAGACTGATCTTAAATCAAGATTAGAAATTGATCGGGAGTCAAGGTTATTGGTAATTTATAGTCAAGTTTCTAGACTGATCTCTGATTCAGACTATAGACTGTTCAATAGTGAAGATTTAACTAGTCAAGCCTATAGGCTGATCTATAGTCAACACTATAGACTGATCTACAGTTAAGAACTATAGACTGATCTAAAATCAAGATTAGAAATTGATCTGGAGTCAAGTTTCTAGACTGATCTCTGATTCAGAATATAGACTGTTCAATAGTGAAGACTTAACTAGTCAAGCCTATAGACTGATCTATAGTCAACACTATAGACTGATCTACAGTTAAGAACTATAGACTGATCTAAAATCAAGATTATAAATTGATCTGAAGTCAAGGTTATTGGTAATTTATAGTCAAGTTTCTAGACCGATCTCTGATTCAGACTATAGACTGTTCAATCGTGAAGATTTAACTAGTCAAGCCTATAGACTGATCTATAGTCAACACTATAGACTGATCTACAGTTAAGAACTATAGACCGATCTAAAATCAAGATTAGAAATTGATCTGGAGTCAAGTTTCTAGACTGATCTCTGATTCACACTGTTCAATAGTGAAGACTTATCTAGTCAAGCCTATAAGATCTATAGTCAACACTATAGACTATAGACTATCTACAGTTAAGAACGGTAGACTGGTCTACAGTTAGGAGCTAAAATCAAGATTAGAAATTGATATGGTGTCAAGGTTATTGACTATTTTATAGTCAAGTTTATAGACTGATTTCTGATTCAGACTATACACTGTTCAATAGTTAAGACTATAGTTGATCCACCTTATATGGCTGAATCACTAAAGTTAGCAGAAAATAGAATCGAATTTATTACAGTCCTATAGTAATCGGGTTGCTATAATGCTACTGTTTGCATATTAAGAAGTTAGTATCGCTTCTTGCGGTACTTTTAATGAAAAATACTAACAAAATTTATTTGTTTTTTTATATTTTAATGTTTATTGGTTGTTCAAAATGTTTTTTTTTTTTTCTTATTTTTTCATATATTTTTTTGTTGTTTTTTTATCGTTTTTTTATATTTTGGTTTATAACTATTTTTTATGCAAAAAATAAAATATGTAGAAAAAAACGTAACACGTTTTCTTTACAATAAAAATCAGTTTCATATTTTGTTTAATCAGTAATTTTTCTTGTTGTTGTTTTTTTTTTTGTTTTAGCTTCAATACGGCGCATTTTTTTCTTTAAAGGTTATTTATCATTATTATTATAATAATATTTTTTGTTTTTTTTTCTTGTGTTTTAAATATTTTTTTACTGAGGTTTTTTCATCTAAATATGTTTAAGTTTTAGCATCATCTCTAAATTTGCAACCTTGTATTTTTTTTTACTTAATAATTTATTGCGGGGGAAAAATTATATATTTTTAATATTTTTTGTTTTTATAATTTCTTCTTGAAGTGGGGGGGGGGGGTTGTTTTAAGTAAATGTTTTTTTTTTTGGGGGTTTATTTCTTCTGTTCAATTGTTGTTAATTAATCTTCATAATTTACAGCTATGATATGCATTTTTTGTAAATTTTATTTTTTATTTTGTTTAAATTTTAAATTTTTTGTTGTTTTTTTTTTTTTTTTTCTTTCAAAATAAACCTAAAAAGTTGTTTTTTTTCTGTCCTCTGTTTTGGTGTCCTTAATTAGGCGGCCTAAAATATTTTTTTTTTAAATTTATTATTTTAATATAATTTTTTTTATTTATTTTTTTGTGTTGCAGTTTATTTTATTTTTTTATTTTGGAATTTATTTATTTTTTATTATTTTATTTGAATTTCCCGTACTAAAAATGATTATGGCCAAATATCTGGTTTACTTTTTTTTTAATTATTTTTAATTAAAACTAATTAAATAATTGTTTGTCTTATTTTTGTTATTGGTTATGTGGAAAATTGTGCCTTGTTTTTTTTTTAATATATAATTATATATGAGTAGTTTATAAAATGGTTAATTTATTATTTTTTTGTTTTAAACCTTTAATATCATAAATTAAAATTTTAACCTTCCGAAATGTTTTTGTTTATTTTTTTTTAGAAATTTTGTTTTAAAAGAAAGAAAACTTCATGCATTTCTTTTTTTTTGTTTAAATAAAACCTTTATTAATAATTTAAAATAAAAATATATTTTTTTTATATTTTTGTTGTGTAGTGTTTAAATATTTATTTTGTTTTAAATAATAATGGGAACTTAAAATTTCTTGTTATAGCATTAAATATTGTTTGTTTTTTTTTAATTAATAAAAAAAATTAATTACTTAAATCTTAAACATACTAAATTATTAATGTTTTTAAAAAATAAAATTATTTTTCTTTTAAATTAAACATATTTTAAAAAGGGGTCAATATATTACTTTTTTTTCTTTCAACCATTTCATAGCTTCAATAAGTGTGTTTTTTTTTTCTTAATTTTTAATTTTATTATTTTTTTCTTTTTTAAATTAATATATTGTGTTTTATGTTGAAAACAATTGTGTTTTGTCTTAAAATTTAAACTGTTTTTGTTTAATTTAAAAAAAACTTATTCTTTATGTTTTAATAATTTTGGTTCTTTTTTTTTTTTGTTTTTTTAATTAATAACTTATGATTTTTTTAAGTATTTTTTTGTTTTCTTGTCTTATTTGTTGTTTATATTTAAACCTTCTTAAGTATATTAATTATTAAAAATATATTTATTTTTTTTTTTTCGTAGGAACATATTGACGTAATTTAACGTATTGCAGCTATTTTTTGTGTTTTTTTCTTCTTTCTTTTACAAATTTAAAAAAATAATAATAAATTTAAAATTATTGAAAGTATGAAAAGTTTTATTTAGTTTTTTTTTAATAGAATTATTGAAAAGTTTTTAGAGTAGCTGTCCTAAGTATTTAGGAAAATCAAAGAAACAATTTCAAAACTTTTTTTTTATTGAAAACAAAACTTTTCTAACTGGAAGCTTTTTTTACAGAGATAACTGAGTTTGTTCAAGATTTATCATTAATAAACGCTTGATTTAGTTACAGAAAACAACTTTTACACATTCTGGTTACTAAATTTTTATTCAGAAACAAATTCGTCTCATTAAGCTTTATTTTATTTTAACCATTTGCGTTTGGAACTGATTTCTATTAAGGAGTGAGTCAGTACAAAACCTATACACACTTTTTTTGTGAAATGAAAATTCAAATTTTCGTTATATTGACTATAGACAAGACAATAGTCTGGACTATAGACAAGACTATAGTCTGGACTATAGACAAGACTATAGTCTGGACTATAGACAAGACTATAGTCTGGACTATAGACAATACTATAGTCTGGACTATAGACAAGACTATGGTCTCGACTATAGACAAGACTATAGTCTAGACTATAGACAAGACTATAGTCTGGACTATAGACAAGACTATAGTCTGGACTATAGACAAGACTATAGTTTGGACTATATACAAGACAATAGTTTGGACTATAGACAAGACAATAGTGTGGTCTATAGATAAGACAATAGTCTGGACTATAGGAAAGACTCTAGTCTGGACTATAGAAAAGACTTTAGTCTGGACAATAGGAAAAACTTTAGGCTGGACTATAGACAAGACTATAGTCTGGACTATAGACAAGACTATAGTCTGGACTATAGACAAGACAATAGCCTTGACTACAGACAAGACTTTACTATAGACAAGACTATAGTCTGGACTACAGACTAGACTATAGTCTGGACTACAGACAAGACTATAGTCTGGACTACAGACAAGACTATAGTCTGGACTACAGACAAGTCTATAGTCTGGACTATAGACAAGGCAATAATCTGGACTATAATCTAGACTATAGACTGCACTATAATCTGGACTATAGACAGGACTATAGCATGGACTATAATCGGGACTATAGACTGGACTATATTCTGGACTATAGACTGGGCTATAGTCTGGACTATAGACTGGACTTAAGTCTAGACTATAGACAAGACAATAGTCTGTACTATAGATAAGACAATAGTTTGGACTATAGTAAAAACGATAGTCTGGACTATATACAAGACTATAGTCTGGACTATATACAAGACTATAGTCTGGACTATATACAAGACTATAGTCTGGACTATATACAAAACTATAGTCTGGGCTATATAAAAGACTATAGTCTGGTCTATATACAAAACTATAGCCTGGACTATAGGAAAGACTTTAGTCTGGACTATGGTCAATGCTATAGACAAGACTATAGTCTGAACTATAGTCAATGCTATAGACAAGACTATAGTCTGGACTATAGTCAATGCTATAGACAAGACTATAGTTTGGACTATAGGCAAGACTATAGTCTGGACTATAGACAAGACTATAGTCTGGACTATAGTAAATGCTATAGACAAGACTATAGTCTGGACTATAGACAAAACTATAGTCTGGACTATAGACAAGACTATATTCTGTAATATAGTCTGGACCATAGACTGGACTATAGACAAGACTATAGATTGCACTACAATCTGGACTATAGACTGGACTATGGACTGAACCATAGTCAGCACTATAGACTGGACTATATACAAGACTATAGTCTGGACTATATACAAAATTATATTCTGGACTATATACAAGACTATGTACACAGCTATTTTTAAAGAGATCATAGTTTCTTCGTTTTCTAGGCCGATTTGGCATCATGCCACTATGAAAATAGGCTGTTAAGTAGTATTCAAACAATAATGAAAATTTTCAACCACGAGGGGCAAATCCAAAAACTGTCCAGAACTTCGGTCTGTGGAAAGGTATAGGACTTTTGTAAAAAAGGAATTTAAGAACACAGGACATGTCGTCTGACTTTAGTGGAATGCAAGGGAAGCAACTATAAAATCTCTATGGGAGAATTTCCGAAAAAGGTGGATTAATCTATAAATACCGAGTAATATCGGTTTTAGTTTATTTTAACTAAGTAAAAGTATAAGCTATTTTCTGACGCCTGTTCTTATTTAGCTCAATGAGATAATGTGGTTGATAAAGATCACTCATTATCAAGTAATGTGTGAAATAACTACTGGCCATTACGGAAAATTTAAGATTTTTTATCTATGGCTTTCCTAGAGCTAGTTATGAGGGCGATAAATTCAAACTAAAATCACTGACTTAAGATCTGGTTATAGAAAAGTTTCATTGAACTAGAATCACTTCTACAGAACCAGTGGCGAAAGGTTCAAATTTGATGTGATTTTCTTTAAGGATCATACTATCTCCATATTTATATATGTATCTTCCAGTTATCTGTTTTTCCAAATTACAATTTGTTTTCAATAGTTGTTTAATCTTTATGCAAAAAAAAACAATTAGACCTCATCTTAAAAAAAATATACAAAATAAGTACTAAAACAAAGAAACATATTTAAAGAAAAGTAAATAAATCTTAAAACTGTTAAGAGTTAAAATAGTTAATGTCTTTTTTTTTTAATTGTTGATCATAGCTATTGAGTGAATATATTTAAAAAACAAATAATAAAAAAAAAATTCTGTAAAAATGTGTGTAAAAAATGAATGAGCCTCATAGGAAACTTAAATTTTCAACCTTTAGGTACTATTTTATGTATGTATTAATGTATGTATTTATGTATGTATTTATGTATGTAATTATGTTATGTATGTATGCTTAAAAAACAAATTATTAATGAATTTTTACTATTTACTAATAATAGTTGTAGTAAATGGTAGTTAGGTCTATTTTATTTATGTATATATTACAAATTTATCTAAAAAAAAACACTGAAACAATATTATTATTATTTTATGTTTAAAAAAAGGAACAATATTTTAATAAAACTAATTATGAAATAAATGTTAAAGTTAAAATTATAATTGTTAAAATGATATTAATTAAAAAAAAAATATTAAAAAAAACTTAAATTAATAAAATAATTTAAAATTGTTTATTATAATTATGTTAAAAATTATAAGATGTTATTTGTTATTAGAAAATATTTCGGAAAGGTTAAAAATTACATAAAATTATTATTATTATGCTGTTTGTTCAATTCAATTAAATTTTTCATTATTATAATGTAATGAAATTTAAAATGATTCTTGATAGCAACAAGTTTTATTTTTGTTGTTTGTAAGTTTTTGTTTAATTATTTCTTCTTTTATTGGGGGCATAAACTAAAAAAGAAAACATTTTACAAATTTATTTTTTTTTATAATTTGTTGTATTTTCTGTTAAGGATATGCAAAAAACTACTTTGTCTGAGTTAAGTTTTATTTCTTTTTTTTAATTTTTAAACTGTTAAATATTGTATATAAGTTTTATTATATACTATTTTTTATCATTCCAATGTCCATATTTTGGTCAAGTTTTAATTCTTGTTTTTTTTTTTTACTAAAAAGCTCTAACTTTGTTAAGGTTAGTTTAACTTTTCTCTACACCCTTTCAAGCCCCTTTTAAGGTTAGGGTTTAAGTCTTTCTAAGCTTAGGTCTTTAATATCTTCATTTTGTTTTGTATAAGTCAATTCATTTATTTTTTTTTCTTAAAAGAAAAAACTATTCAAAATAGTTTTTCTTTTTATTTCATCTGTATGTGTTGTGTGTTTGTTTATATAAAATATTTTTGTATTTATTTTTTATATATAAATATATATGTATTGTGTTTTTTTCATATTTTTTTATTTTAAAAAGGGGGAGATTAGGCACTACAGTGTGTGTTTTTCTTATTTTTTATTTCAATTTTCAATAATTTTACCAAATTGTTTATGTTTTGTTTTATTTTATTTTTAGAAAAAAAAGTATACTTTTAAACCAAATAAAATTTTCTTCTTATTGAGCAAATTATTATTTCTCATTTTTTTTTTCATTTTCCAAGAAGCCTTAATTATTTTATACCAATTTTATTTAGTAGTCTTTACTATTTCTTTAAAATTGGTTCTATTTGTTGTTGGTTTTTGTTTTTTTTTTTTTTGTCAAAATTATTATTTTCTGAGTGGGAGTGTTTTTTTTTATAAATTATTTACATTTTTAAAAACTAAATAATAATTTAAATGCTGTTTTTTTTTTAAATTTTTATTTACATTATAATTTTTATTTATTATATTATCAATTCAGTATTTCAATTTATTTTTTCTTTTATATATTTTTTAAGTTTTAATAGCTTGGCACTCAAATTATAATTAATTATTTATTTTCTTTATATAATTTTCTATTTTTATTTAGTTATTTATTTTGTTTAAATGATTGGTTACGGTAAATTAGCTATTTTTTTGTTGTTGTTAATCAATCTATTTGTTTGTTTTAAGTTTATTGCTTTGAAACCAATGTAGATTCTTATTGTTTTTTTTTAATATATTTTCTTTTAAAATATTTTCTTATTTTCTTCGGCTAAATCCTATTTATGTTAACGGTCTTTCAATTGGTTTATTTCTTTAATATATTTCTTTATACAAGTTTCTGGTAACATTTTTCTGTCTGTTTTAATATATTTTGAAAAAATCATATACACAAAAGGTTTTGTGGGTGTTTGCTGGAAGTTAAGGGAGGGCGAAGAGATTTCGGAGTTATTAACAAGAATTTGTCTAGACTTGTTAGTAGCCAAGACTATAATCTGAATTGTTTTCCAGTCTATGTTAATCAGTACCCTAATCTCGACTCCATTCTAGACGATAGTCAAGATCATACCCTTTAATTTGAATTATAGACAAAACTATTGACGATAGTCAAGATCATACCTTTTAATTTGGATTATAGACAAAACTATTGTTTGGACTGTAAATAAAACTATAGACTATAGTCTGGACTATACCCAAGACTATAGTCTATACTATAGTCTGGACTATAGACAAGACTGTAGACTGGACTATAGGCAAGACTGTAATCTGGACTATAAACAAGACTATAGTCTGGACTATAAACAAGACAATAGTCTGGACTATAGACAAGACTATAGTTTGGATTATAGATAAGACTACAGTCTGGACTACAGACAAGACTATAGTCCTGTCTATAGTCCTGACTATAGACACGTCTATAGTCAGGACTATAGACGTGTCTATAGTCTGGACTATAAACAAGACTATAGTCTGCTCTATAGACAATACTATAGTCTGCTCTATAGACAAGACTATAGTCTGGACTATAGACAAGACTATAGTCTGGATTATAGATAAGACTACAGTCTGGACTACAGACAAGACTATAGACGAGTCTATAGTCAGGACTATAGATAAGACTATAGTCTGGACTATAGACAAGACTATAGTCTGGACTATAGTCCGGACTATACACAAGACTACAGTCTGAACTATATATAGTCTGACCTATATATAGTCTGAACTATATATAGTCTGACCTATATATAGTCTGAACTATATATAGTCTAGATTATAGACAAGACTATAGTTTGGACTATAGACAAGACTCTAGACAAGTCTGACAAGACTATAGTCTAGACTTTAGACTAGACTGGACTATAGACAAGACTGGACTATAGACAAGACTGGACTATAGACAAGACTGGACTAAAGACAAGACTATAGTCTGAACGATAGAAAAGACTATAGTCTGGACTATAGACAAGACTGTAGTCTGGACTATAGACAAGACTATAGTCTGGACTATAGACAAGACTTATAGTCTGGACGATAGACAAGACTGAATTATAGACGAAACTACAGTCTGGACTATATACAAGACTACAATCTGGACTATATACAAGACTATAGTCTGGACTATAAACAAGACTATAGTCTGGACTATAGACAAGACTATAGTCTGAACTATAGATAAGACTATAGTCTGGACGATAGAAAAGACTATAGTCTGGAGTATAGACAAAACTATAGTCTGGAGTATAGACAAAACTAAAGTCTGGACTATAGACAAGACTATAGCCTGGACTATAGACAAGACTATAGTCTGGACTATAAACAAGACTATAGTCTGGATTATAAACAAGACTATAGTCTGGACTATAGACAAGACTATAGCCTGAACTATAGACAAGACTATTGTCTGGACGATAGAAAAGACTATAGTCTGGAGTATAGACAAAACTATAGTCTGGACTATAAACAAGACTAAAGTCTGGACGATAGACAAGACTATAGCCTGGACTATGGACAAGAATATAATAATCTAGATCATAGACAATACTATAAAATTTTTAATTTTTGATAAAAATGTAGTATTTTTACGAAAATTTCGATTTTGAAAGTTTAAAATTTAAAGTTTTAAAACTTCTTAACTTTTTTGTTAAATGATCTATTTATATTTAAAATAATCTTATCATCCACATCTTAACTTCCAAAACTGTTTAACCTTTTGGTATGGAAAATACTTGAGAAAATTTCTATAAGAATTTTAAAATATATAATTAGTTTATTTTTGCATTTAATTAAAAAAATTAAAGAAATAATAAAATCAAAAAAACAACAAAAAACTTAAAAAAATTGATAACTATTTGTTACTTATTAGTTTTATTTATTGTAAACGGTTTATTTGTTATAAGTTTATGTAAAAATATTTTATTTAAAAACTGTTTATTATTTTAATTTAAAAAAACAAATCAAGGCATTTTGAACAGGGTACTAAGGAAAAATACTTTTATTTTTGTTCAATATTTTATCGGTTTGTAAATAAAACTTTTTATGGTTTTATTTTAATTATTATTTTTAAACTAATTGTTTAAAAACAATAACAACGGCAGCTACGGGTAAAGAGAGAGAGAGAGGAATGATACGATTAAGAATTAAAACTTATAATTGTTGTTGTTGTTTGCTATTAAGTTTAAAAATAAGGGATTTTTTTAAAAAGGCAATTGGAGTTCATTTTTTGTGGTAATATTTTGCACTATTTTTTATTTTGGTTGTTGTAAGGTTAAAAAATATTTTATTTAGCATGTTTTTTAAAGAAAAAAACATCATCACTATTGTTGATTTGATTGTAAATAATTAATTTTTATTTTATTTTTTTTGGGCTTTTTTTGTCAATAAATATTTGTTGTTTTTATTTTCTTGATTTAGTTTGTAGAATAATAAATATTTATTTATTTGTTTTTTTTTTAGTTTTTAATAATAATTTGTGTTTGTCTCTGTAGTTTGGTTAAATTTTTGTTTTATTTAATTAATTATATTGGTACTATTGTTGTTTGTTTTGTTGTTGTAGTTAATAAATTGGAAGAATCGGTATTCTTTTACCCTGAGCCTTTTTTTAGTTTCACTTTTATTTTATTTATTTTTTTTCAGTTAATAATTATTGTGTGTTTTTTTTTTAATTGCTATTGCAAATAAAATTCTTAAGATTTTTTAATAAAAAAATATTTGTATATTTTGTTTTATTACTTTTTGTTGTTGTTGTTTAATGCTCTGTTTTTGTTTTTAATAAGTTTTACATATTTATTTTTTAATTATGGGAGTTTTAAAGTAATTAAATTTGTACGTTGTTTTTGTTTTTATTCTTGCATAAACGTAAAAAAAAATAATAATTTTGTTGTAATTAAGTTCGAAAAAAGTTTTACCCGAAATAAGAGCCAAAAATATAATTTCTGGAAATTGTTTTAATTTTTTACTTTTTGTTTGCCGAAACTTGCTT
Source organism: Lucilia sericata (assembly GCF_015586225.1). NCBI lineage: Eukaryota > Metazoa > Arthropoda > Insecta > Diptera > Calliphoridae > Lucilia > Lucilia sericata. The sequence goes on along the minus strand of NW_023995552.1, from coordinate 27,053 downwards.
TTCATTTTTTGTTGTTTTTCATAAAGATTTTTTTTTTATTTTTGTTGGTTCAAGACAGAGTTTTAGTTTTTTGGTTGGTCATGATTTGGATTTTGTTTTATTTTTAGACGTTTTTTTTTGAGAAATTGGTTTTTGTTGTTGTCGAAATTGGATTTTGAATTTGTGTAAACAATATTTTTTGATTTTGTTTATTTATTTGAAATTTTTATTTTCGTGTGCCAAAGCTTATTAAATTTGGTTGTTAAATTTTTAATTTTCTTTTTAATTTAGAATTTTAAATTTTTTTATTTTTTTATAATTTGTTTACAAAAAAACTGAAAAATTATTTAGTTTTTTTTTTTATTTATATATAATTAATATTATTTTTTTGTTTTTAAACTTTAGTTTCTTAAATTATTGTTTATATATATATTTTTTGTATTTAAAAAAAAATATCATTATGCTTATTGACCTTGTTCAGTTTTTTTTTTTTTTTTTTCTATATAATTTTGTGATTATAATATTTTTTCTTAAATAAATTCGATTTGATGTTTGAAGCATTTTATTTTTTTGAGAATTTTAATAAAATGTTTAAAATAATATTTGAGAAAAAACGTATTATTAAAGAAATATATCCATAATTTGTATTCTGACTTATTTGGTAAAAATTGCAGTGAAAATTTAAGATTTTTAGTAAAAAAATTAAAATTTTAACGAAAATGTCAAATTTTAATGAAAAATGTCAAATTTTTGATAAAAATTTTAAATTTAATCGAAAATTTTAAAGATAATTTTCAAATTTTAATGAAAATTTCAAATTTTAAAGAAAATTTTAAAATTTTAACGAAAATTTTCAAATTTTAACGAAAACTCAAATTCTAAAGAAAATTTCAAATTTACGATTTTTAGTAAAAAATTTAAATTTTAACGAAAATGTCAAATTTTAATAAAAAAAATCAAATTTTTGATAAAAATTTTAAATTTCAATGAAAATTTTAAATTTAATCGAAAATTTTATAGAAAATTTTCAAATTTTAACGAAAATTTCAAATTTTAAAGAAAATTTTAAAATTTTAACGAAAATTTTCAAATTTTAACAAAAATTCAAATTCTAAAGAAAATTTCAAATTTTAAAGAAAATTTCAAATTTTATGAAAATTTAAATTTTAAAGAAAATTTTCAAATTTAGTAAAAAAAAAACCATTTTTCACCAAAATTTTTTAAATTAAATGAAAATTTCAAGATTCGATTTTTAGAAAAATTCCCGTTTTTTAGGAGAAGATTTAAAATTTTACTGTTTGTTCCCTTTACTTCTGTTTACTAATCTCATGATGTCGATATACAAATATGGTCCTAAGCTAAGCTTAATTGAAAGCGCTAAATGTTAAGCCGTCGAAGACTGAAATCGGGGTATTCGCAAGGAAAACGAAATTTTTTTAGAACATTAAACTCTGCTTCCTTAACCTGGAAGATACCAGTGAACGACAGAGTAAAGTACTTAGAAATGGGGCCTTAGTCCCCGGTCCTATACTAAATTCAATCAATATCGCTACATGTTAAGCCGACGAAGACTGAAATCGTTTTTTTAGACAAAAATTCCTCAGGACATTAAACTCTGTTTCCCTCAGCAGAAAGATACCAGTGAACGACAGAGTAAATTACTTAGAAATGGGGCCTTAGTCCCACCAACTTTATAAAAGCGTGATTAGATCAATTTTAACTTGTGTTAGCATAATCTGGTTGATTTATTTGGATACTATAGGGTTTTCTGCGTACTTTTTAAGAAAATGGATCCGAACACAAGGAAGACGAAAATTCCTCAGAGCATTAAACTCTGTTTCCCTCAACAAGAAGATACCAGTAACCGACGGAGTAAAGTACTTAGTACTTAGGCACAAAATGGGGCCTTAGTCCCACTGATTTTATATAAGAGTAAATAGATCAATTCAAACTAGTGGACTTCTTTGGGTACTACAGTGAGTTTTGCGAACATGTTACTTAGGTATAAGTGGGACCATGAGCACAACGTCAACCAAAACTTTGGAAACGACGTTGCTGGATATTTCCCAAATTGAAACATGTGTAAGATATAACATATACATCGAACGTATACCTACCATTCAAAGAATTTATCGGGAACTTTGAGACACTGGTCCCAAATAGAGTATAATTGTTTAGGGTTACATTAGAGGTTGATTCTAAACTGGGAGACAAAACGGACCATGGATTCTAAATAGAAAAAGTCAGAAATCTAAATATACTACCGCCTATTATGGAATATGCAAACTCAATTGTTATAAATTTAGCGATAACAGAGTTTAACATATTTACCGATAGGCATGACGGAAATAGGACTTTAAGAGAATACTCTTCTCGAGGTAAACTTTGAGAATAATCATCAACAAAAGAGCAAAAGTACTTGCTACAAAGGGACTTTGACAGAAAGGCCAGGCTTTCGGCGAAATTAGATTCGGATCTTATGTTTAGATATGATTAGTATTAGATTCGGATTGAATGTTTTCAATAGTAATTGTTTAATTGTTTTTAATTAAACAGCCAATTTTTCAGTGAATTTTCAATAAAAAATTTTCAGTGAAAATTTAATTTTCAAATTTCGTGATTTAGTTCGTTTACTAAAATTTTCAATAAGAAAATATGTTTTACAAAATTCAAATCGAAATTTAGCTTAATTTTTAATTACAAATATGAATTTTATTAAAAGTTTTCAATAAAAATTTCGATTATGTTGTGAAAATCTTTTTTTCTTTGAAAATTTTAATTTTGTGTTCAAAGTGAAATTTTCAGTAAACTTGATTAAATGTTTTGAATATTTAGTAAAATTTTCAAATTTTCTTTAGAAATTTTAAACTTTCAAGTTTCAAGAAAAATTTAAAATTTTAAAATTTTTATAAAAAAATTTTGAATTTAAAAAGAATTTTGAATTGTTATAAAAAATTATAAATTTTTATAAAAAAATATTGAATATTAATACAAAATTATTGATTTTTTCTATAAAAATATTGAAAGTTTAGTAAAAATTTCGAATTTGGAAATTAATTTTGATTTTCTAGGATAATTTTGATTTTTTATAAAAAAATAGAATTTTTATACAAAATTATTGATTTTTTCTAAAAAGTTGAAAAAAAAAAAAATATTGAAATTTAAGTAAAAATTTCAAATTTCCAGCGAACATTTTAAATTTTTAGCAAATTTTTTTTAATTTTCAGTAAAAATTTTTAATTTTCTGTCAAGTTTTTAAATTAGATTTTGAAATTTAGAATTTACTTTCTATTTTCTAGGATAATTTAGATTTTTTTATAAAAAAAATTAATTTTTATACACAATTATTGATTTTTCCTAAAAAATTATTGAAATTTTAGTAAAAATTTCGAATTTCCAGTGAAAATTTTGAAATTTTTAGCAAAAAGTTTTTAATTTTCAGTGAAAATTTTTAATTTTCTGTCAAGTTTTTAAATTAGATTTTGAAATTTAGAATTTCAATTAGAATATACACAGAGAGAAAATTTGGTAAAATAAAATCATAAATTTTATTTTTCAAATTATTTTGAAAAATTTCAAGCTTCTTGTTTCGAATTTACTTTAATCATCATTTAAATATGTATGGTTGTTTTTTTTATAGAGGCACTATAAGCTGTTGTTTTCCTTTAAATATTTTTTTTTATTAATAATACGATTTTTGTTTTTTAAAAAAATACTTAAATTATTAATATTTTTTTTTGTCTTTGTGTAAAATGCTTCACTTAAATACAAATATACAAATTTTTATTTGGAATTTTTTTTTTTGTTTTTTGTGGTTTCTTTAAGAAATGCAACTGCTTGCGGTACGCTAATGATATTTTTTTTATAATATATTTTTGTTTATAATGTTTATAATGATTTTTTTTCAATAAAATCGTGCACTACTTTTATATAGTTGTAAAAAAAGTAAAGAAGAAATTATTTTATTTAGTTAATATTTTAAACAAAAACCAACGAAATATGAAATGAAATTTATTTAAATATTTCTTATTAATTTTTGTTTTGTTTTATAAATTATTTATAATTAATTTCTGGTTAAAATATACTTTTTTTTGTTATTTTGTTTTTGAGTTAAATATGTATGTAGTTTTGTTATATACGTATGTATGTAATGTAAGTGTAATTTTGCATTTAAATTTCATATTCATGATGGGTGTATAATATAATGAAGATTTTTATTTTATATTTTTAATAATATATTTTTTTTTTTTGTATATGCAATTGATACTCAAATTTCTAAAAAATAAATTTTCTATAAGTGTTTCTTTCTTGTAGGGTTAAATTTAAATTTACTGTTATGCGGCCTTAAAGTTTTTTTTAGGGGTTTACTTAACAAATTTTATCTTTTTGTTTAAGTTTTAAGGGGGTAAATTTCTCTTAATATAAAAAAAGAACTTTTATGTGTTAAATTGTTTGTTGTCTTGTCATTTCTTAAGAAAAATTATTATTTTTTTTTTATTAATTTTTTATATATTTATAATTTGTTTTGTTTCCTTGATAATATATATATATTTTTTGTTTTGTATTCAACTGTATAAATTTCATTTTTTTCATAATTTTGGGCCAAAAATTTTTGTAAGTGTATATTTTTTATAAATTTTATTTTGTCAACTATTTATTGCTCTAAAATGCTATAACTTTGTTTTATTCAGTATATTTTTTGTTTTCTTTTTTTCCAAAAAATGATTATTTTTGTTTCAATGCCTAAAGTTAATTTTTTTTTGGGTAAAATTTTTTCTAAAAATTTTAATTTAGCGTGTAATTTCGTTTTTTTTTCCTAAAAAAATCAAGTATTTAATTAAATTTTGATGATCTAACAAGGCAACCTATAGTTTAAACATAAAAGTTAACCAATTAATAATAATTATTATTCTTATTAAATTAAATTTTTATAATTTTATAAAAAGCCTAAATGTATGTTTTTCTTTTATTATGAGCTGCTTGAGTAACTTTAGTATAATTTTTTTTTTTATTTCAAATAACAAAAAAATTTAAAAAAATGGCTTTGTCTTCCTATCGTTGAATAAATTTGTAAATTAAAACAAAGAAACAATATAAAAAAATTTCGTTGTAAATTGGGGAACCAAATATCAGGAACTTTTAATTAAATAAAATTATTATTAAAAACCAAACAAAAAAAAAAAAAAAAAAACTAAAAATTTTAAAATAATAATTCTTAAGGAACTTAATTAAATTATAATATTAATAACTTATAAAAATAATGATTTTTTTGTTTTTAATTTGTATGATATTTGTTGTGGAAATGTTTATTAATGAAAATAATGTAAAGCTTTAATTATTGTCTTTATTTTACTCATTCCTAACTCCAATAATTTTTGCTTCATTTGAGCCAACAAAAATTATCAAGAATATTCCGAGAATTGCTCATTCATAATACCCAAAAGAGAGGAATTTAAAATATCGCTTTATGTACCGATCATGTTAACAATTTTGTTAAAATTTTACTTTTAATTAAAATATCCCGATTACATTTATCACTTTCGCGAATAATTTTTGTTTCATTTGAGTAAACATTTTCTATCATGAATATTCCGGGAACTGCTTACTCACAATACAAGATTTATTAATCACCTCAGGGGAAATTTGTCAAGAGAAAAATTATAGTTTAAACTTTTCTTTTAATTAAAATGTCCCGATTACATTAATCATTTTCGCGAATAATTCTTATTTCATTTGAACAAAAATGTCCCGATTACATTCATCACTTTCGCGAATAATTATTATTTAATTTGAGCAAAAATTTTCTATCATGAAAATTCCGGGAACGTTTGGATTTTTAAACACATTTCATAGAACTTTCGACTTTATTAGATTTGATTAAGCAAAAGGAAACTTGCAGCGATCAGTTAAAAAAAAAGTTTATAGCGATCAGTTTTTCATAAAAAAATTTTGCAGTAATCAGGTTTGTTTTAGGAAAAATTTTAACAGCGAAACTTTCACATTGATCAGCTTTCCATAGCAAACTGTTACAGCGATCAGTGTTCTGTAGAAATCTTTTACAACGATCACTTTTTATAGAAAACTTTTCTGCGGTCAGTTTTTCATAAAAAGATTTTGCATAATAAGTACTTTTATGGAAAATTATAATAACAATCCGTTTTCTGTAGAAAAATGTTGCAACGATCATTTTTTTTTTTATAAAAAAAACTTTTGCAAAGATAAATTTCTTATAGAAAACTTTTACAGCGATCAGTTTTCTGTACAAATCATTTACAACGATGAACAGCGGTCAGAAAATTTTTGCAACGATATCTTTTTTTATAAAAAAAAACTTTGGCAAAGATAAATTTTTTATAGAAAACTTTTACAGCGATCAATTGTTTTTATAGTAAACTTTAGTGATCAGTGGCCAAAAAACATTTTCACATTGATCAGTTTATCATAGAAAACTTTTACAGAGATCAGTTTTCTTTACAAAGATAAATTTTATTACAGAAAACTTTAACAGAGTTCATTTTTTTAAAGAAACATTTTACAACTATAAATTTTTTATAGAAAACTTTTACAGAGATCAGTTTTTTAAAGAAAAATTTTAACAGCGATCAGGTTTTCATGAAAGTTTTTTCAGTGGTTTTGGTTTTTTATGGAAAATTTTAACAGCGATCAGTTTCCTGTAGCGATTTTATAATAAATTTTTAAAGTGATCAGTCGCCAAAAAACTCTTTTAAATTGTCAGTCTTTTACAACGATTTTCATAAAAAATTTTTCAGTGGTTTTGGTTTTTTTATGAAACATTTTATTAGCGATCAGTTTTTTGTAGCGATCACATAAAAAAACTTTTAAAACGATCTATTGATCCCAAAGAAAACTTTTAGCGCGATTAGTTTTTTATATAATAAACTCAAATCGATCAGTAGAAATCTTTTACAACGATAAATTTTATAAAAAAATTTTACACAGATAAGTTTTTTAAAAACCACTACATCTTTAATGTCAGAGAATTATATCAAGATTGATTACAGAATTAAAACTTTACTGCAAGGAACCATGAATACCAAAATTGAAACCTAACTGAAGGAAGCCTTAAACCATTATCTGTAATGATTAGTGCGGATGTAACGTTGAATTTACTTGTTAGGGAAAATCTTAGAAGAAAATCAAGATTTTAAGTTAAATTGATCAATTGTGTGAAATATTTGGATCATATTTCTCTAATATTAACCATAATTGTTATGGGCGGATGAGTTGGGTAATGGTAGTAGAATTCAAGAAAAGTCAACAAAATCTCTCTAAAAAACAAGTAAGAGTGTTATATTCGACCTTGACGAATCTTATATGGGGTATAGGGTCAATTATGGACCGATACTCATAAAATTTGGTTAAGAGATTTATGTTTACATAAGACTTATTTCATCGCTAAACTGATATTTATAAAACAGTTATGACTGGTAAAACTGTTTTCCGGGGGGGGAGGGGGGTCTATGCGAAAACGTAGACCGATTTTGTCTATTTTCAATACTAAAAAAACCTTATCAATATAGAGAATATTTATGTAAAATTTCACCTGTCTAGCTCCTCCCGTGTGGTTCCTATAGTGATTTCAACAGACGGATGGACGGACAGACGGAAGGACGTGGCTACATCGTCTCAGAATCTAATAAGGACCCAGAATATATATATACTTTTATGCGTCTTAGGCTAATATTTCGATGTGTTATAAACGGAATAACAAAAGCAATATACCCCCATCTTTTTGATGGTGGGTATAAAAAGCTGTAAAGTTTTGATTTAAACTTTTTTAACAAGCAGTTAAAGTTGTTATAGCAAATGATTTTTAGAGGACTTAGCAATTCTATACCCAAAGCTAAAGATGTATAGATACAGCTATGAATGTATCAAGAATTTTGTCACTAAATTATAAAAAAATCTATATAAATAAAAGAGTAATGTTTGTCGTAATCGATGATGGGATGAGTTTTCAAAGTGTTTCGATGAAGTTTTATGTTTGAACGATAGATGTCATCGAAGTTTTACAATTTGAGAGAACGCGGATCGCGGGAAATTTAGGAAATTTTATTTTTCTCTACATTATTTACGAGTTAATTGTAAACGATATTTTTTTAATTAAAGCTTTACATTATTGATTTTTTGTCTTTTTTATGGAGAGACACAATGAATTTTAATGAAGTTTTGTTTTTAATGAATAAAATATAATGATGATTCCAAAAAAATATAAAAAAATAAAAAGCGAAACAAACCAAAATTTTGTAATAGTTTTTTTATTAATTTTTTTTTTCAACTTTTTCTATTTAAACAGTTCATAAACTAACAAAAAAAATTTTTTAGAGGTTTTACTTTAATTTAAATTTTTCTTTAACTTTTTTTAATAACATTACAAATTCATTGTGTGTAGTAGGGTGGTGGTGGTTTATTTTAATTATTTTATTTTTGTTTTCATTTAAATTAAAAATAAAACAAATATTTCTTTTCTTTTAATAATTAATTAATAATAATAAAAACTAGAACTTAAAAATAATTAATTGATTTTATATTTTTCTTTAAAAAACACATAAATTTACAAATAATTTTTAATTATAAAAACTGTAATTAACTTAATTAAAGCGTAAGTAATAAAAATTAATAATTGATATAAATATATAAATGAGAGAAAAATTTAGAGAAGAATAAAGACAAAGTATAGTAAAAAAAATTAATAATTAATATTAAATTAACAGTTTTATTTAGGTTTAATTTACATTTCTTAGTTGTTAAAATATTTCCAAGGAAATAATAATAATTATTATTTTAATTAAAGTTTTTTTAATTAAACCTTATAAAACACGTCTAATATTTTGCAGTGGAATGTTGTTATTATAATCCTTAAAGAAATATGCTTGAGAGAGGAAGACTAAACTTGTCTAAACTTGTACAGTTAACAGTTATAAAATTTTTATTTAAAAAATAAAAAAAAACACCGTAGTGTGGGAAAAAAGATCAGTTTAATTTTGAGATCTTATTTGTGTTGAGACATACAAATCTAAAACCAATAAAAATAACGAAAAAAATTAAAATAACTAGATTGTGTGTTGAAAATTTTTTCACTTTTATTATCAATTTTTTTTTTTTTGCTTTAATTATTATTTATTTTAATATTATTATTTTTTTTATACTTATATCCAAAAATGTTTTTTGTTTGTTCTTTAAAGGCCGAAAATCACAATTTTGTTTTTTATTATTATTATAATTTTTAAATTTTTTTTTTATTATTATAAAGAATTTAGTTAGTTTTGCCTAAATTGTTTGCAAATATTTTTCTTTAAGTTGGAAAAAATTTTAACATCACAATTTAATACTGAGCCCTAACCTTGTTTTTCCTTTATTTTTTTTTTATAATTAACAAATAATTTTTAAAAAATTTTGTCTAAATTTTTGTGTTGTTTTTTTTTAAGGTTTTTGTTTTGTTTGTTTTTAAAGTTAAGACTAAATTTTATGTTTTTAACACTATCACAGCCAAATTTTTATAAGCCAAAGGGTTGTATAAGCCAAAAAGTTTTGTTTTTTTTTAATTTTTTATAATTTGGTTTATATTGTTTTTGTTTTTTTCTTTAAATTTTGTTTAATTTAGAATTTTGAATTTCGAGTCAATTTATGTTTTAGTTTTTAATAAAAAAAAAAAAAATATATAAAAAATATAAACAAAAATTTTATAACTGGAATTTGTTACAAGTTTTTTAACTTTTTCTTAAGAAACTTTGAAATTTCAAGAGGTGTTTTTTAATATAAAGAAAAAAATTTTGAGATCGGGGTTTTTGTATACATTTTATGTTTGCTTAAAAATTTTGAAAAATTTTCTTTAAAGCTTAAAAAGTTTGTTTAGTTAACGCTAGTTTTTAAACCTAAATAAAACTGTTGGTTTTAGCTTAAATAAACTAAAAAAAAACAAATATTAAAAAAAAATACCAAAGTGCTCACACTCTCTTGTTTAATTTTTTAATATATTTATATTAATAAGAAAAAAAAAAACGATATTTTAAAAGAATATGCCTGTAAAAAAAACAACAATTAAGCTTGCAAAAGCTTTTATTCAACGGCTACTAAGGCTTAAAATTTTTTGGCCGCTCTCTAGCATTGCTGTTGCTGTAAAAAGCTTTTTCTGCACTCTTTTAACTTTCTTAATAAAAATAAATTGTTATTATTACAGCTTAAAGCTGTAATAAAAATAAAAAAATGTATTATTATTACAGCTTAAATCTGTAATAATAATAATAATCTTAATTTCAGAGAAATTGTTAAACTTAAAGCTTTATGCTTTAAAATTCGACATTTTAACTTAGGAAAAGTTGTAAAACTTACATTTTAAGCTTTAAATGGCTTTTTTAAGTTCACTCTCTTAGTACTAGCAAAGTTGTTTAACATATAGCTTAAAGCTTTAATTGATTCTAACAACATTGCTTTAATTGCTAAGAATTTGTCAACTTTAGTCTTGAAACTTAAACAAAATTGGGAAAACTAAAGCTTAAAGTTTTTCTTAACTCTGCAGCTTCCATTGCTACTTAAGGGTTTCTCAAGTTCTCTCTTAACTTAAACAAAGTTGGTAAACTTCAGCTTAAAGCTTTTCTTAACTCTGACAACATTGCTTCTATTGCTGCTTAAGGGTTTCTCAAGTTAACTCTCTTAACTTAAACATAATTGGTAAACTACAGCTTAAAGCTTTTCTTAACTCTGACAACATTGCTTCCATTGCTGCTTAAGAGTTTGTCAAGTTAACTTTCTTAACTTAAACAAAGTTGGTAAAGTATAGCTTAAAGCTTTTCTTAACTCTGACAATATTGCTTCCATTGCTGCTTAAGGGTTTGTCAAGTTCACTCTTTTAACTTAAACAAAGTTGGTAAAATGCTGCTTAAAGCTTTTCTCTGACAACATTGCTTCCATTGCTGCTTAAGAGTTTGTTAAGTTCACTGTCTGAACATAAACAAAGTTGGTAAGTTGCAGCTTAAAGCTTTTCTTTTTTGTCAAGTTCTCTCACTTAAACAAAGTTGTTAAACTGCAGCTTAAAGCTTTACTTTGTCAACATTGCTTACGGGTTTTATAACTTCATTATTTTAACTGAAGGTTAAGTTGTTAAGCTTATAGTTTAAAGCTCTGTCAATATTGCTTCCACTGCTAAATGGTTAATCAACTTCAATCTTTCATTTTAAACAAAATTGTTGACCTACAGCTTAAAGCTTTACTTTACAAAATTGCTTTCATTCCAATTGATTTATCAACTTCACTCTCTTAAGCTAAACAAAATTGTTGAACTACAGTTTAAAGCTTTACTTTTATACTAACTGGTTTATCTATTTCACGAAATTGTTGACTTACAGCTTAAAGCTTTGCTTGACGGCATTGCTTCCATTACTAGCAGCCTCGTCAAACTCGCACTTTTAACTTAAAGAAAATTGTTAAACTTAAAGCTTTAAGAAATATTAACAAACTAGACAAAGTTGCCGGATTTTTTAACTTTTAAATTTGTTTTCAAGCATATTCTAAAATAATATTCGTTTTTTTTATTGTTTTCATAATCGAGTTTCAAAAATATTATAATAGAAATTATTTAAAATAAAAAGAAATCCTAAATATAAGCTTTTTTAATATTGTGCTTGTTTTTTTGTTAAATAATTTTAAATTTTGTTATAATTTTTTTAAGTATACATTGTTAATTATGCCATAAAAGTGTGTTAACTTTTTTTTTATTTTTGTCTCACTACAATTTTGTTTTTGTTTAATTACATACATAATTTTTTGTTTTCACAAATTTAAATTTAAAATTTTTTATTAACAAAAATGAAAAAAAAAAAAACATAAATAGTTTTTTTTAAAGAAAGTTAATGTTAACAAATTAAAAGTAATAATATTAATTTTAAAACTAAATTATTATACAAAAAATAATTAATTAATTTTTTTTTGTAATAATATTATTCATAGTATATACTTGTTTTCTTTAATTATTTTTATTAATTAATATGCTTATTAAACTTATTAAATCTTTATATATTTTTTCTTTTATTTTTTTATATTTTTTTCATATAAATATCGTTAAGATCACAGATATTCTATTTTAACTGTTCTTTTGTTTTTTGTTGTTTATTTTAATAATTTATAATCTTATAATTTTTTTTCATGCAGTTTTCATTTTAAAATTTTATTGTATAAAATTATGTTTTTTTTTTTTTTTGTTTTTCTGATATTGTGTATATTGATTTTTTTTTTACAAAATTTGCTTGTTTTTATAATTTTTAAATTTAGTTTTTATTATTTTTTCTTTTGCAAAGTGCTATTTTTGAAAAAAAAAATAATATGTTTTTTTCTGCTTTTTTATCGAAACGAGAATTTTATTTATATTTTTTTTTGTTATAAGTTTGAGTGTTTTTTCCATTTGTTTAACCAAAACAAGAATTTAACGCATTTAAAAAGACGAAATTTGAAAATAGTTGTTTTACAAAAAACGTAAATTATATCAGAATTTTTTTTATTTGGAGTCAAGAATGCAAAAAAAAGGGAAGATGATCTTGGCTTTCTGTTGTATTTTGGTCTCTATAATTTTCTTTCAGGTTTTTTTTACTGAAAGCTCTTTATATGTCTTTTAAGTTTTCAAGTATTTAAGAATTTTATGCTATAGTAGGCTTGGAAGCTTAAAAGCTAATGAAATACAAGAATTGAACTTGTTTCATAAGTTGAAAAGCTTTTTAATACAGATATGTTTTAATAAATTCATTTCTTTCAGCCTAACAGAGCTTTTATGGAAAAATTTGTAAAGTGTAAAAAGCTTGCCAGACCTTGTTGACTAATTTTAGTTTGAGTGCTTTTATACGCATTATTTAAAGCTTTTTAGAGATGCAAAAAGTTTGAAATCTTAAAGCTAATTAAATTTAATATATTTAAGCTTTTTGTATAATTTTTTAAAGCTTATGCTAACTTTTAATAAAAATATAAGAGAACTTTTATTGGAAACCAAGAACTTTTTTCTTTTGCAAAGTGTATAGAAGCTTGCAAAACCTTTTTTAATAATTTAAGTTTGAGGGCTTTTATACGCATTATTTAGAGCTTCTTAGAGATTTTAAAAGTGCAAAAAGTTTGAAAGCTTTAAAGCTAATTGAATTTAATATATATATAAAAAGCTTTTTGTATAATGAAGATTTCGAATTTAATATAATAATTATATTTTTGTTTCTTTCTATTTTCAGATGTTTACATTTATATAAGAGAAAATGGTAAGTCCTGTTTTGAATATAATTTTTATAAAACATATTTAAAACCCACGACAAAATCAGCATTTCTGAAAGTTGTTTCTATTCTAATTAAAAATTTGAATTCAAATTTTAATAAAAAGTTCTTTCCTATAGCAAGAACTATCGGTTGATACAGTAAGGCTTGGATCAAGTTTAAGCTAAACAAAGAGTTTTACTGGCAAATTTGATTCAGAGGTTAAGATTTTTAGAGAAATGGAGATTGTTGACTTTATTTTTAAACTTAAGAGAGCAAGAAAGCTCTTATGAGAGCACTTCTCTGCGTATCTCTGATATTAACTGTAAATACATTATCTTTATCATACAGAAAGCTTTTACATATACTAATGAAATCAATTTCCACATTGGAAATTGATTTCAGAAAAAAATTTTAAGAAAAGAAGTTTCCTAATAGGTTTGAGAAAGAATTGGATCATTGGGTCAAACCAAGCATAGACTATTACTGTTGACTTGATCTTTAAACGCAAGAGAGCAAGAAAGCTTTCATGAGAGTACTTCTCTGTGTAACTCTGTTTTAAACTGTAAATACATTTATGCAGGGAGCTTTTACATATGCAAAAGTCATTGCAGTTAAAGTTATTAATCCACATTGGAAATTCATTTGAGATTTGTTTTAAAAAAATAAGTTTCCTAATAAGTTTATGAAAGAATTGGATCATTGGGTCAAGCTGGGTGAAACCAAACATAGACTTTTACTGGCAAATTTAATTCAGAGGTTGAGATTTTGAAAAAAAATTTAGATTTTTTACTTTATTTTTAAACGCAAGAGAGCGTATCGCTATTTTAAACTTTAAAGGTACATTGTAAATTATGTCGAGAAGATTTTTTAAGAAAATAAGCTTCCTAATAAGTTTAAGAAAGAATTGGATCATTGGTTCAATACTGGTCAATTTTATTTAGAGGTTAAGAGTTTTAAACGCAAAAGAGCACAATTTCTGGGGTCTGGGGCAAACGTTAAATGTAAAAGCCGTGTTTTTAAATGGCTGCCAAACGTATGCCTCAGACATATTCTTAGAACCCTAGTAGACCTGAAAACACTTGGAAACGCCATATAAAGAATGTGTTGTAGTAGTTTGGAGTTTCCAGAGTCGCCAGAAGAAGGCGATATGTTGTGATAAATTGAACTGGAAAATGTTTATTGAAGTTCACCAACTAGGACGATTAAAGGACTAAATCATATACCGTCAGAATGTAAAATATAAGTTGTCTTACTGGTTTTTATTGCTTTATATACACATACATACATATGTATGTGTAAGCATACCTGCGTGTGAAATTAAGAGTGAATGTAGGAGTGGAAGAAAACTCTTTTTCTATCAGCTGACTAAATAATATGTTCTCTTACTGGTTGTTACTGCTTTTTACACATGTGTAAGCTTACCTGCATGTGAAATTAAGAGTGCAAGAAAGCTCTTTTTCGATCAGATGACTAAATATTCAATAACAAATGTGAATTGAACTGGAAAACGTTTGTTGCCGCCCTATGATCCACTGGAAATTAAAAGACTAAATCATATATCGGTAGGGAGGATAAAGAAGTTCTCTTATTAGTTTTTATCGTTTTTTTATACATGCCTGTGAAATTAATAGTGCTAGAGAGGTCTTTGCCGATCAGGGGACTAAATAGCAACTGTGAATTGCTCTAATATGTTTAGGTACTTGTTGCTTTTCTGATTAAATATAACAAAATTTTCTTTTCTGAAATAATATTAACAAGTCCAAGAATATCATCTCTTCCTATCTATTATCAAATTGACTCCAAATAGTTGTTAATCCGAAAAAAAATGATCAAAATAGAAATTATAGTTTGTCTGAAAATTATGCAATTATTTTTGTGATAATTATTTTATTTCCTTTTTTGTGTATACAGTGTGTAAGTAGGTGTGTGTGGTATTTTGCAGGTCATAAGGTTAAAAATAGTTTTATTTTGTTATTGTTTGTTGTTGCTGTCATTCACTTGATTCAAGTTTATTTACCAACAAATCAATTGAATATTGTAAATACATAGAATAAAACTGTCTATTGATTGTATTTTTGTTATTTTTTTTTTAATATTTGAGTATAATAATAAATATATTGTTATGTAAGTATGTAGTTTGTAGTTTGTTATTTTGTCTATATAAAATCTGTAGGATAGCACCAATTCTATGAATGTTGTAATTATTTTTGTTAAATGTTTTTTTTTTTTTTATAAACAAAAAACAAAAACACTTGTCTATGGTAAAAAATTTAACTATTGTCTTAGGAAATTAAAAAAAAAAAAAAATACTAAAAGTTAAAATAGATTAACATTAAGAAAGTCAGTATTTTAAATGAAAATAGGTATTTGTGGGAGCCCTTTATAGGGGTAGTTAACAACCAATTGGATTTGTAAGGATTCTATTTTTTTTATATACTTTTATAAAATAATATTAAACAAACAAACTTTTACACAAAAAAATAAATATTGGATCACATGAGATCGTTTACTATTTGAAAGCAATGCGCGTTGATAATTTATAAAATTATAAAAAAAAATTACAAAAAAAAAAAAATAATTTAATATTTTTTTCCTTATTACTTCAGTTTTAAGCTGAGTTTAAACGTATAAATTTCCCGTAAGTCTTTTTATTTATTTGTTTAATTAATAATTCGTATAAAGACCTAGTTTTTTTTCATTTGTTATCAGTTTGTTATAATTAAATTCTTGTTTCTTATATTTTGCAGTTTTTTTCAATTACATTTTGGTAAAAAACACTTTTTTTAGGTTATAAGTGTTATTTTTTTTAAAGGATTTTTTACTTAAATTGGTAAAAATCGAGGGTTTTTATATATATAAAAAAATGTGATATAGAGTTGTTTAACATTTAAGCCACAATATTGCCCGCGAAAAAAGTATCGTAAGTTTTGAAATTTTATCTTGTTTTAAGATTTTAAAAATCTGGTCTATAGATTTTTTTGTTTGTTATAAGGGGCATTATTGTTGGCCATTTTCTTTAAACGAAATCAGTTAATTTTTATATATTTTTTTAAATATTTTCAGCATTTTGGTGATAAAAAATATGAGTGTAATTGATTTTTAGTTTCCAGTTTTATGTATGTATGTTTTTTGTCTCATATCATATGTATATGTATATTTTAAATATATATTGTATGTAATGTAATTATGTATAAAATGTTTTATTTGTATGTATTTTATACAAACAGACAGTATCGGGGTTTTATATTTTTCATCTCAAATCTATTATGAAATAATAGTTACTTTTTTTTACGAATTATTTTCTTCAATAAATATTTGGGTTGCTTTGTTATAACTTCTTTAAGAAGCTATAATCTAAAATATTTTTTTACCATTTTCTTTAAAATAGCATTGTGTGTATGTGTGTTAAGTGTTTGGTTGTATATACATTTTTATATATATTATTCTTTCACATATTTCCTTTCTTTTAATATACTTTTTTTAAAGGTATATATCTCTATAAATATGTATGGTTTTTGTAGATATATATATATTTAATAGTAGTTTCCTAATTCTTGTTCAAAATTATTTCTATTGTTTTTCTTTTTTTGGATCGTTTTTTGTTTTATAAATTGTTATTTTTCAATAATAATGTTGCTGTAGATTATTATCGTTTATATTGTTGTAGTGGTTGCTGTTGTTGTTACTGCTGCTGCTATTGTTGTTGTTGTTGTTATTGTTGCTGTTGTTACTATTACTATTATTATTAAGGTTGTAGTTGTTAAAATTATTATTATTATTATTGTTGTTGTTGTTATTATTGTTATAGTAATAATAATAGTAATAATAATAATTTAATAATAAACTAAAATCGTTTCACTATTGCGGCAATTCATCCTTTGTATCGACCGGACTGGGTGATAAAAACTTTCTTGCATATTTGGGAAAATGTGTTTTTTCGTGGGCTTTCAATATTGTCGATCGTGAAAATGTTTTACCACACATTTGACATCGAAATGGACGTTCACCTTGAAAAATGTGTATTTATAAAAAAATATTAATTAATAATAACTATTCGCGTAAAATATGGTAAAATGTAATTTTAAGAAAAAGAAACAATAAAAATAGTAAATAATCTAGTCCGCAGTCTAAAATAATAGTCCAACGACTAATCTATACGCTTCCTTCCATAATTGTTCATTCTCTAGTCATTAGCATAGTCCATATACTACTCTATAGGTTTGTCTGGTCCATAGTCAATTGATAAGTACATTAACTAGCCAATAACATAGTCTACATACGACTTCATAGGCTAGTACGCTCTATAGCCAATACACTAATCCATAGAGTAGTAATCTAATCAATAGAAATACTATTCAATAGAATATTCTATAGACTTGTCATTATATTGGTTTATAAACGTCTCAATAGACTTGTTCATAGAATATCCCATAGATAAGTTCATACACTAATCTAAGGACTATTGAACAGTACATGTTCCTGTCCGTGGACTGTACTAGTCAATAGAATAGCTAATAGACTAGTATATAGACTTGTCCATAGAATAGTCAATAGACTAGCCCATAGAATAGTCATAGACTAATCAACAGTTGTCCACACCATAGACTTATTTATGGACTTGTTAGTAGACTAGTCTATAGACTTGTCAATAGACTAGTCCAGTTTAAAAAAGTTTAAAATAATAGTCCATAGACTATTATATTCTTGTAAATAAACTAGTTAATTGATAAGTTCATTAACTAGTCAATGACATAGTCCATATACCACTCCATAGGCTAATTCAGTCCATAGTCAATTGATAAGAACATTAACTAGACAACAGCATTGTCCACATACCACTTCATAGGCTAGTCCGCTCTATAGCCAAAAGATTAGCCCATAGACTAGTAATCCATAGTCTAGTCAATAGATTAGTCCAAAGACTATACAATAGAATAGTCTATAGACTTGTCATTATATTAGTTTATTGACTTCTCAATAGACTTGTTCAAATAATAGCCCACAGATAAGTTCATACACTTATCTATCGACTATTGAACATTACATGTTACAGTCCGTGGACTAGACTATTCAATAGAATAGCTAATAGACTAGTCTATAGACATGTCCATAGAATAGTCAATAGACTAGTCCATAGAATAGTCATAGACTAATCAACAGTTGTCCATACCATAGACTTATTTAGGGACTTGTCAGTAGACTAGTTTATAAACTAGTCCATAGAATAGTCTATAGACTTGTCAATAGACTACTCCAGTTTCAAATAGTTTAAAATAATAGTCCATAGATTATTCTAGAAGCTTGTAAATGAACTAGTTAATTGATAACTTCATTAACTAGTCAATACCATAGTCCATATACCACTCCATAGGCTAGTTCGGTCCATAGTCAATTGATCAGTACATTAACTAGTCAATAAACATTTCATAGGCTAGTCCGCTCTATACTAGTCCATAGACTAGTAATCCATAGTCTAGTCAATAGAGTAGTCCAAAGACTAGTCAATAGAATAGTCTATAGACTTGTCAATAGACTAGTTCATAGAACAGACTAGTTTATATATACACCTGTTTATGGACTTTAGACTTGTTTATCGACTTGACTAGACAAAACTCTAGTCCATTAAACTAGTCCAAAAACTAATTCATAGACTTTTCCATAGACTAAACTACAGCCTAGACTAGTCAATAAACTAGACCACGGAAGATTCGACAGACTAGCCATTAGAATATTACACAGACTGGCCTCAAGATTTGTCAAAAAACTAGTTCATATAATTTTCAATAGACTGGTGCACAGACAAGTTTATAGACTTGTCTATAGAATAGTTCATAGACCGACCATCCTATCGACTGATTCATAAAGTAGTTAATAGACTTATCAATAGATAAGTCCATAAAAATGGTGAGGAGAAACTATTCGATAGAAATGTATAAAGATTAACAACTGACGAAAAGAACTGTAGACTTGATTGTGTATCTTTGAAAGTGAATTCAGAGAAGTAAATTTTCTAAAGAAGTGAGTCCAAATATGATACTTTTCTAGAATTAGGTCTAAAGATGTCTCCTGTCTATACAAATGAAAGTTATTTTCCTTTACAAATAGGTTCCGAGAAGATATTTTCTAGAGAAAGGTTAATATAAGAATTTTCCTCTAAAAGTGAGTTTAGTGAGATAATTCTTCCAAATTTATCAAAACGGAAAGTGATTTTCAATTCAAAAACTATACGATATTTGTTTCTTTTCCTTATCATACATTTACCACACAAGAAAAAAAATACAATAATATTAAATAAAATTAATATCTACTTACCTGTATGTACACGACAATGATCTTTCATGTGATGACGCAATTTAAACGCTTTACCACAAAACTCACACTTGAACGGTCGATCACCTGTATGTATCGGCAAATGTGTGATCAGTGAGGTTACATCGGGAAAACTTTTACCACAGAACTTACACAAAACAACACTATTCGGATCATTGGACGATGCTGACGAACTGGCTGCTGCTGCAGCAGCTGCCGCCGCCGCAGCGGCCGATGTTGACGAACCAGCGCCACTTAATAAAGACAAACTGCTGCTGGGACAACCGCCATTACCCGAGGCTGATGAATTTCCACCACCAACGCCATCACGTCCTGTTCGGCTAGATGAACTAGAGCCACCACCAACGCCGCCGCCTCCACTGCCACCAAGACCACCACTACCATCGAGATCTAGACCACGTGCCGTACAGCTAGCCAGCGAGGGAAAGGGACAACCGCCAGCCGCCGCTATGGCTGCCGCGAAATCCATATCCATGGCAACGGCTGCAGCCACAGCTGCCGCCTGATCTTGGGCATCACCGCTGGCACTTGCCATCGCTGCATTCATTTGATACGCCAGCGGTGACATGTTAAGATCATGGGCCAAGAGGTGCGGGTGTAGAAGAGCATGCGTGGCGGTTTCACGATATTCCAGAGTTTTAAGAGAGTGCGATAGTATATGGCGCGTTAGTTTATTTTGGTTGGGAAAACTCGCGCCACAATAAACGCAGGTGTAAGGTGGTGGCGTTTGTGGTTGTTCATGGACATAGCTAGAGGCAGTGTTACCAGTTGTGGCGGAGGAGGAGCCAGCAAGGCCGCCGCCACCACCACCACCAGACCCACTACCACCGCCCGCATTGGCAATACCGCCTAAGCCGTGAGGCGAATCGGACGTTTCCTGCAACAACACCAAACAAAAATCCAACATCAACTTCTTTTCATCTTCATCATCTTAAAATTTTATTTTTAGGATTTTTTCATTCTTAATTTTTCTTTTTTGTTTTTGATTTTTATTTTCAAGATTAGAATTTAATAATTTTTGCTTTTTCTTCTTCGTTTTCTTTGTCGTTTATAAAACGATTTTCTTTTTGTTTGTTTTTAAAATAAAATCGTTACAATTTTTATATTTAAAAGAATAGTAATTTTTTTTAAAAAAGAGTAAAAATAGAAAACAAAACTGAGAAAAAATTATAAGTTCTATATTTTTGTTGTTGTTTTTTTTTTATAATTATAGTTTTACTTAAAACAAAAAAAAAAAATACAAATTGCGAAGAATAAAATCATAAAAATATAGAAAAAAGTAGAAAGTTGAAAACAAAATATATTTTTCTTTAAAATCAAAAAAATATATTACGATTTTTATGTCCACAAAAGACCAATAAAATTATTACTGCAAAAATATAGAATAGAATTTTACTCAATAATTAAAAATAATAAAAAACAATTTATTTATTTTTTATTTTTCATTTAAATGCCAAAAACAAGAGGGGCTTTTAGCGATTTTTGATTTCTCTCTTAATTTTTTTTTTCATATCTGAACGTTGGTTGGTAATGCGAGTTTTTTTTTTTTGTAAATTATATTGATTTTATTTTTATTAAATTCCAAAATGTTTTTTTTTAGATACAAAACGTTGTTTGTTTTTCAGTTTATAAAATTAATATTTTAAATTATTTCTATGTTTTGCAAGAAGTTGAATTTCGATTTTTGTTTGGGCGCCGTTAGAAACGTTTATTTTTTTTTGTGTTTGAAAATTTGCGGTTATTTTTTTTTAAACAGTCACGCACTTGTGGTGTTGTCAACTTAATTTTAAAACGGTACGTTAAAAATCGCGTATTTTAAAACGTTTTTATGTTTAGTTTTTAAAATATTGTTTTTTTTCTTGTTGTTTAAATAAAACATAACAAAAATACAAACAAATGATGAAAAAAGAGCGTTTGATTTTGTTTAATTTTTTTTGTTTAGTTTTTTTATTACATTTTACTAAAAATAATTTTGAAAAAAGGTGTTAAATATTGTTTTCTCTAATTTTAATAATTTTATTTATTCTTTTGCTATTTTGCCAATTTTGAAATGTTCCAAATTTGTAAATATTTTCTGTTTCGGTTT
Organism: Lucilia sericata; assembly: GCF_015586225.1. NCBI lineage: Eukaryota > Metazoa > Arthropoda > Insecta > Diptera > Calliphoridae > Lucilia > Lucilia sericata. The sequence goes on along the minus strand of NW_023995552.1, from coordinate 5,410 downwards.
TTTGTTTATGCAAGACCCCTTTAAAGCGGCCACTTTTGTAACTTAAATTTAAAACAAAATTCCAGAATTTGATTTGATTTTTTTGGTAACAAAATTTTTTTTATAGTATATTAAAAAAAAAACAATTTTTATGAGCCGAATAAGTGTTGCAAATGAAATTTTATTTTCATAAAAATAAATTTCTTTGGTATTTTACAAATATTTTCAAGAAGTTTTTCCACTGCGTTTTTTCGTTTTTGTCTTTATTTCATTATTTTAATAAATTTTTTAAAAGCAATTTATTGTTGTTAATTAAAACATTAATTGTTTTTATTAATAAATTACTTTTAGTCACTCTTTTTCCTTTTTTTGTTTATTTTATTAATTTAAATTGTAGTAACTTAGTCATTTCTTTTGCAAAGTATTAAATATAACATTTATTTTTAAAAAAGTATTTAAACAAAATAATAATACTTAAAAAAAACACATTAAATTAATTGCATAGCTGTAGCCATTTCCAAAAAACGTAGATCAACTTCTTGACAATAATTTAGTTATTTTTCTCTTCAATTTTTTTTCTTTAATTTTATAGAATGAAAATCATAACAGTTTACGCTGATTTTTGTTCTTTTTTTTTTTTTGCATAATTAAAATATTAATTTTAAATTTTTTCGTAATTTTGTTTCTTTTTTTTTTTTTTTGAAATTGGTGTCAATTTTAGTTTTATTGTAAGTCAAATATTTATTAATTTTTGTGGATATTTATTCTTTCAAAATCTTTTCTATTAAAGTGGATATTCGGACTAATATATAATTTTGTTTGAAAAATTCTTTCAAATCTTCTTTGAAGTACATATTATATTTGGGGAAATTACAAATTTTACGCCTTAAAAGCTTGTATGTTAAACAAGTAAGAATGTATAGTTGGGCATTGCCGATCATATATTAACCCTACACCAGTGAGTTGAATGTAAAAAAATTATGATTATTTTTAATTATAAAGCATTTAACTTCTTTTTAGTCTTAATTCCGCAAAATTTTACAATTTGTTAACAAAAAAGTGAAGTTCAGAAAGAGAGTTTACACGAGGGCAAGGGTTAATAGGTCATATCCTCATAAATGTTAGTGGATGGATTCACGTTTACATTAAAGTTATTTAAACAGAATTGCATCTTGATACTAGAGTTTACCTTCAAGTCATTTTCTAAAGGAGACTTTGTATGGGGGCTAGGGTCAAATGATTGTTAAGAAAATGCAACAGTGATAATTTTGTAGAGATACAAGAACAATTAAAATACTACCCGCCATTCGGGTAGTATGGTTGTACGTAAAGGACCGATTGCGAACATTTTTAATAAACTTCGTCCTTCGTGAAACGTATGTGCCAAATTTCATCAAATTATCGTGAAAATTGCGATCTATATGTAGCGTGCGTACAAGATTTACATGGACACACAGACGGACAGACGGACGGATATAGCTTGATCGACTTAGAAAGTGATTCTACAGGTTCTACACCCACCTTAAAGTGGGTGTTAGAAACATCAGCACTCCTCACTATAGTGGTGTAGGGTATAAATATCTATTGATTGAAATTTTACATTTCTTTGCTTACAATTATCATGTTTATTTTCGAAATGTCGATTTTGTTTGTTAACAAAGCATTATTTTTCGGAATCCTTCTGAAATCCCAATTTATTGCATTAATCATTACTGGCGATTAAAAGAAGAACCATTATGTCAATCTGAAACTCAAGAAATCGTATGTGATGCTCAAACAACTAGACGAATATTTGTGGCTTCATGGTAAATCTACATATTTGATAGGTCCAGATGAGTACTGCAGAAATCGGACATATTACAGGTGACCTCTGCAGAATACAATTGATTCACTTGAAATAAGATACATATATGATCATTCAGGAAGCCTTAATATTACATCATATGAACGTTAGTCCAAATGTTCTTAGATAAAAACTAGGTTGAAATTTGTGGTTGAGAAGTTTTGGGCCGCCCACCTTATAGTACAAATCAAGCCCTCTACGACTACTATTTATTTCGATCAATGTTAAAGGCTGTCACGAGAATAAAGTAATTTGGGTGTCTGGTAGACAAGTTGGTAGTATGTAGTCTATCAGTATGAGGATCGTGCGGCCAGAGTCTCTGGTGTGAATCGAACCCGTAGAATTGGCCGTATAATATGTATAATACATGTATATAAGATGAATTGAAAATAGCATTTAGGTTTGAAAGAGAGTGAATACAAGTTTGCACTGGTTTCATTCCGTATCAATCTGAAATTATACAGTTTATCAAACTCATCTTGAATAACAAAGAATAGACCTTTTCTTTGATCTGAAGAAATCTGATTTCTATATGCTAATTATTTTTGATTTTATAGATAATTATCTTTCTAGAAATTCAACTTATTACATAACCCTACTCAAGACTTCAAGGTGAAACCTTAAGCTCTACCAAACTAATCACTTTTTTAGTATTCTAACCGAAGTTTAATAAGTCTCGATAAGTTGTTATTTCAAATTTTCAATATAAATATTCCGAATTTTCGAGCACAGAAGCCTTAACCGCATGCATTATAAAAAACTATATAAAGTCTATGGAAATGATAGAATCAATTTCAAATGAAAGCAGAGTAAATAAAGTACTGCTCTATTTGGAAAAGCTTCTCGTTGAAAAGTACAATAAAAGAAGTTTACTTCAACACAAAAGTCCCAAAAATACATCCGAAAAAACGCTAATTTTCATTAAAATCTAACCCTCCGCTTGGCTATAATTCGTCTTTTGTCACAAATGTACTTTTTGTAAACGAGAGTGAAGCCAGTCGTCACTTTAGCGTTCCCTTTGTAAGCGAGATCACACAGAGGGAAAAAGAAATATATACGCCTGGTATCAAATTGACACTAAACTGTTTATAATTTTTCAATACCATCTGTTGTCATAGTATACGTATACGTACGATAACACTATGTAATGTTTACAACATTGCAACAATTCGTTGTCGAAATCTAAATTTTATACACATCCGTTGTCTAAATGTTAACAAACGTGGTAAGCTCACTATTGACAAACAATCAGTTGCCAATAGTGAGCTTAACACTTTTGTTAACATTTAGACAACGGTTGTGTATAAAATTTAGATTTCGACAACGAAATCTTACCACATCATTACATAGTGTTGACAACGGATGTTGTTGAAAAATTATAAACTCTTTGGTGTTAATTTGGTACCAGGCGTGTATATTTCCTTTTCTCTCTGTGCACAGACTGTTGTCTCTTTACAGTCTCCAAGTAATCTAGAGAGTGGTCATTGCCATGTATTGACCCCTTTGGACTATCTTTCTGTCTGTATCATCGTAATAGAAAGACGATTGACTTCCTCGTAAAACAAGCACATGGTAAAAAAAAACTGTAACTTGGGTAGTTGGTAGCTAAAGATAACTTAAGGTTAAATAGGTTGTTCGGGACTGTCCGACCGAACTGCTGGGATAAAAAATTTATGAGTCTTATAAAAATTCTATAAAAATTCGACCAATTTGACTGACAAAACTGATGAAGACTGGAGTTGAAATTGAATAAAGATCCTTACAGATTTTTGAAGTGCCTTGACTTAAACGATTCTAGTGCCTGGATATGACAGAGTTTGTTGCACGGTAATCACGTTATTTTCTCTCTCTGGGTATTTAGATCACTTCTCTATTATAAAGGGTAAAACAGAAGTGTATTTTTGAATCCATAAACGTTTCATAAATTTGAAATTTCTACTAAATATCCACAAAAATTTATTAAAAACTATTTAATTTTAAATTATATTCTTTCATTTTAACTACAAAATTTTGATGTTTAGATTATGTAGTAGTAATATTTATTGATTTATTAACTTTTTTTTAATGCCAAAAAACAATATATTTGAAAAAAAAAACTTCACAAAAATTACAACATTTATACGAAAAAAGAAACACATTTAGTAAAATATTTTGAAAATATTAATTGTTTTTGATATTGTTTTTGTATTTTTCGTTTATAAATTGTACACCAACACATTGAGAAGTTTTATTAAAAAAGAGACATCGATATAAATATAATTGAAAGAAAACAAAAAAATTAAAAACAAAATTAATAAATAATTAAAATTAATATAATAATTACGCATATTTAAAAATACAGAAATACACAGACACATATATAAAAAGAAAATTTTCTTCAAAAAAAAAAAAAAATTGTTCAACAAAAAATATCCATCGATTAAATAAAAAAAAAATAATTCAAAACCAAAATTTAGTTTTAATAAAAATTTACATAAATTATTAAACATTTATGTAAAAGCGTTCCACACATTTAGATAATTTTTGTTTTTGTATTGAGAGAATTCGTAACAAAAATTAATGTAAGAAAAAAAAACCAACAACAATATATAAACGAGTATATGTATAAAATTATGTATTTTTATATAAAGGTAAATTAGTGTAAAAAAATGTATTTTTTATATTGTTTATTTTTTATAAAAAAAAAACACCAAAAGCACTTTATTTTTAATGACGAGTAATATTGTTTTTGTTTTATTCTGGTAACACTGCACAACGGTTTAAATATGAAAAAAAAAACTACACCCCTCTTGTTTTTATGATTTTTCTTTTTTTCTTGGTTTTTAAAAAAAAAGTTTTTTTTTTATAATTTTCTTTTAAAGTTATAAGAAATTACAAAATAAATATATTTTTTTTTAATAAAAAAATTTAAGTGCATTTTTTCTTGTTTATAGCAAAAGTAATAAATTTTATGAAAATTTGAATAAAAAAAATATTTGATTTGTTTTTTATTAAAGCAAAGTTAGAAAGGTATAAGTGAAAAATTAAAATATATTTTTTTTAATTTTAATTTGCCGAAAAATTATAATTTTTTTATATGAATTTTGTAACGTTTTTTAAGCAGTTTTTGTTTTTGTATGTGGAATTAACTAATGTTTTGATTTTGTTAATTTTTTAAGGGGGTTAAAGCTTATGGTTTTTTATGGTTCTTGGTTTTTTTGGAAAAATAAAAAAAATAATTTTTTGAAGCCAAATTCTTAAGAAAATTTAAATGTTTTATGATATTTTTTTAATAATAAGCAAAGTTCAGAGTTTGTGTTTTATAAATATTTTTTGCAAAAATATTTTAACAAGTTACTTAGCTATAGAGTAGAAACTTAGAAACTACTAACCGATTATTATAGACAAAGATTTAGATTTCTAGCAAATTCTAAGTACAGTATTGTTCGAAACCTAAGGAACTTTCTGATACTTATAAAAATCTTATAATATTCTATGGATTTTTTAAGTTTTTAAAATATGTAACAGTTAAAATGTATTGACCCAGTTAGTTAGCTTAACTGAGATCCATAAAAGTACCCTTAGTCCACTGTGGTTCCTGAGGAAGTA